>NC_051310.1:60815-118588 GCF_015220235.1 Choloepus didactylus | reverse complement strand
ACATTTTCATTACTATGGAAAATAAATAAAAATTAGAAAAGAAAACCCTAATTCTTCCATACTCCTCATCCCACCATATTACTGATCCATAGTGTTGGTGTGGTGCATCTGTTACTGTTGATGAAAGGGTGTTAAAATATTACTGTTAACTATAGTCCATGGTTTGTAATAGGTACATTTTTTCCCCATAAACCCCTCTATTATTAACTCCTCAAAATAGGGTCATACTTCTCGCTTTAGTTCATAGCAGAACTTTTTTAATTATTTGTTCAGTTAGGTACATGGACATTGTCCACCACAAGAAGATTCACTGTTATTCATTTCTCATGTTTTGGAGAAAACCTCCAACTATCCAGTTCTGATGATAGATCCGTAACTCGCTAACCTTCCCCTTTTGACCCAACACTCACAAAACCATTCGAGCCCTGTTAATTATTCTCACAAGAAGTGGGATCCATCACTTTCTGTCCATTTCAACATTTGAGGTCACTCTGAGTTAAACTGTCTATAGTGCATGGAAAGGCACTACTGCTCCCATTCTTTAGCCTATTCGTAGCCTGTGAACAGTCATTCCATATTTTGCATCTATGGGATTACATGTTATAATTAGTTCATATCAGTGAGAATGTAAAATATTTGTCATTTTGTGACAGACTTATTTCACTTAACATAATGCCCTCAAGGTTCATCCATCTTGTATCATGCTTCAGGACTTCATTCCTTCTTACTGCTGAATAATATTCCATTTTATGTATATACCACATTTTGTTTATCCACTCTTCAGTTGATGGACATTTGGGTTGTTTCCATCTTTCTGCAATTGTGAATAATGCCACTGTGAATATTGGTGAACAGATATCTGGAAGACCTGTTTTCAGGTCTTCCAGGTATATACCAATTGCCAAATTTCACTTTTGTAGCTAACATTTATTCAAACATTATAAATGGAATAAACCATAAGAAATACTGCTTCTTTAATTTTAGCATGCATTCAGGAGATGAACTAGGGTATATAGATTTTAATTTATGGCCCTGCAAAAACTGTTGAAGAATTGGAGAGTTGAGAATGGATCAAGAGGCTTCTTGTACTCTTAATTTTAAAGCAATTTTATAGAGACATATTCAAATAACAATCATCCAAAAGTGTACAATCAATTGTTCACAGTATCATCACATATTCATTTAGTTTTTGTCCTTTTTTCTACTCATTTGTCCATACACAGGATAAAGGGAGTGTGAGCCACAAGACTTCCACAATCACACAGGCACCCCATAGAAGCTGTATTGTTACACGATCAGCTTCAAGAATCAAGGATAGTGGATTGCAGTTCAAGTTTCAGGTATTTCCTTCTAGCTATTCTAGTACACTAAAAACTAAAAAGGAATATCTATATAATGCACAAGAATAACCTCCAAATGATTTCTTGACTCCATTTGAGATCTGTCAGTCACAGAAACTTTACTTTGTTTCATTTCTTTTCCCACTCTTGGTCAGGAAGCCTTTATTAATCCCACAATGCTGATTCCAGACTCATCCCTGAGAGGCATGTTCCACATGGCCAGGGAGATTTACACCCCTTGGAGTCATGTCCCACTTTCAGGGGAGGGCAGTGAGCAGCTGAGTGGGCTGAGAGAGACAGGCCACATCCAAGCAACAAAAGAGGTGCTCGGTAGGTGACCCGTAGGCACCATTGTAAGTAGGCTAAACATCTCCTATGCAGTGACAAGCTTCATGAGGGCAAGCCCCAAGATTGAGGGCTTGACCTACTACAAATGGTAGTCCCCAATGCTTGCAAGAATATCAGGAGTTCCCCAGGTGGGGAAGATTAATATTTCCACATTTTCCCCCAAGGGGGCTTTGCAAATCCTTTTTATTCTCTGCCCAAGTTACTCTGGGATGTATCAGGGTTTCATAGTAACCTGTATAAACCAACCAGATCTGACCCCCATTCAAGGTTCCAATTATAGTGTCTGAATAAACTGACCATACAAGTTAAATTATATAATGTACTTCAGAAAGTTTGATTTTGCTCCAAATAAACATCTTTTTCTTTGGTCTTACACAGGAGTTGAGGTTTTAAAACACAGTCAATATCATCCTTTTCCTTTTAGTCTGGTTTGCCTTAGTTCTAATTAAGTCCATTTTGTTCATATCTCTAATTGAACTCTGATCTCTTTTTCAGCTTTTTAAATATTTGCTATATGGGGTAATGCTGACATCCATAGCTGCCAAACTCTGGCTTTGAGTCTCAGATGTCACAGAGATACCCAAAGTTACAGGTACTGACCATCTAAGCATCTGAGAATTTAAAGATAACTGTTACAACTCATGAATAGTCGTAACTGCTGTAAGAGCATACAATCTAGAAACCTTTACACTAAGCCATCCCCTGCTAACGTATGCTCTCAGATTCAATTCTCAGAGTTTGCACATTATTGTTAGTCCATATTAGTGAGGTGTTATAATGTTTGTCTTTTCCATTCTGGCCTGTTTCACTCAAAATACTGTCCCCTAGCTCCATTCACTTAGGTTCATAACTCACAACTTCTTTTCTTCTTGCCACCGCTTGGTATTCCATTGTATATGTACACAACAATTCACCATTCTGTTTACCAGTTGATGTACCCTTAGGCCACCTCCATCCATTGTGAATCATGAATATGGCTGCCACAAACACCAGTGTGCAATGTCCACTGATGTCTCTGCTCTCAGTTCTTCCAAGTATATACCCAATAACAGGGATGTAGGACCATATGGCAACCCCATAGTTAGCTTCCTGTGGAAACACCACACTTCCCTCCAGGTCTGCTGTGCCGTTTTACTTCCCTACCAACGTGGAAGAGGTACATCCCTCTTTTCACATTTTCTTCAGCACTTGTATCCCTCTGTTTATTTTTTTAACAGTTTTGTACACACAGCATGAATCTACCATAAGTAAACAATCAATGATTCCCAGTGTAATCATTTAATTATGCATTTACCACCATAATCTATATGAGGGCATTTACATCTCTTCCCCAAAGAAAGAGGAAAAGGAGAAAAAATGTAGACTAAAAATACAAAAGACAGAAGAAAAATTAAAAAAATACAATGAAAAGATCAGACAACATCATGACCACAAAGAATCCCATATCACTCCCTTATATCTCCCTCCTATAGATATTTAGCTTTGGTATATTGCCTTTGTTACAGTTAATGGCAGCATATTATAATGCAACTGTTAATTATAGACTGTAGATTTTTTTAATTTGTTAAATTTATTTTTAAATACAGTTTTATTGCAATCTATTTATAGACTCTAGTCTGCATTGATTATATTTTCCCCCACACCATCCAATCTTCAACACCTTGTAATGTTGACATTCATTTGTTCTTCTTCATTAAAAACATTCTTATATTTGTACATTTAATCACCATCATTGACCACTCTAGGTTTCACTGTTACACTATCCCCACCTTTATCTTCCATCTTTCCTTTGGGTGTCATACCTGCACTTAGTCTTCCTTTTCAACCATAACCAAACTCATATTTGTTCAGAGTACTTACCATATTGTGTTACCATCACACACTATTATGTTATCCATTCCATTTATAGATCTATGTAATCAATCCTTTTGAACCTTCCATACTCCTTCAGCATCAAATTCCTGATATCCAACCTCTTTCTATCTCCTGATAACCTGTGTTCTCAACTCTCAAATTTTGCTCATCAATGTTAGTCCATAGTAGTGAGACCATACAGTATCCATCCTTTTGTTTCTGATTAATTTCATTCAACATAATGTCTACTGTCTACCATTTTGTCTTTTGGATTTTATATGCCAGATATTATTTTATCTTTATCTTTCCTCACTCTATTTTTTTTACCCTTCCTGATAATCTTCATTTCTATACTCTTCTCCAAACCTCTCTCTCCTGTCTTTTACTATCTGCCTGTATTGCTTCCTTTAGAATTTCTTATAGAGCAGGTACTTTTTTCACAAACTCTCTCATGGTTGGCTTGTCTGAAAGTATTTTAAACTCTCCCTCATGGTTGAAGGAGAGTTTTGCCAGATATAGAATTCTTGGTTGGCAGTTTTTAACTTTCAGTATCTTAAATATATCAAACCATTTCCTTCTCACCTCCATGGTTTCTACTGAGAAATCTACACATAATCTTATCAAGCTTCCTTTGCATGTGATGGATTACTTTCCTTTTGCTGCTTTAAGAATTCACTCTTTGTCCTTGACATTTGACAATTTGATTAATAAGTGTCTTGGAGTCAGTATACTTGGATCTACTCTGTTTGGGGTATGCTGCACTTCTTGGATCTGTAATTTTGTCTTTCATAACAGATGGGAAATTTTCAGTGATTATCTCCTCCATTACTGTTTCTGGCCCTTTCCCCTTCTCTTCTCCTCCTGGGACACCCATGACACATATAGTCATGTGCTTCTTGTTGTCATTCAATTCCCTGAGCTCCTACTCATATTTTTTTCATTCTTTTCCATATCTGTTCTTTTATGTGTATGATTTCAGCTCTTGTGTCCTCCAGTGCATGACCCTTTCTTCCATCTCTTCAAATCTCCTGCTGTATGTCTTCATTGTGTTTTTCATCTATTCTGTTGTGCCTTTCATTCCCATAAGTTCTGCCAATTATTTCTTCAAACCTTCAAGTTCTTCCTTATGTTTGCTCAATGTCCTCTTTATATCCTTCATCTCTTTTGCCATATCTGCCCTCAATTCATTGATTTTATTTTTTAGTTTATTTAGGAGATTTGTTTGGTTAATAACTAATTGTTTCAGGGAGAACCTAAGATGGCAGTTAGGAGAGACAGGGCAAAAAAACACCTCTGTGAAAAATACTAGATAAAAGCCAGAAAGTGACCCAGAGCACCAGTTCCAGTGAGGCACCAGCTGGACAAGATCTGCTAAAACCACAGTGAATGTGTACTTGGTGAAACCAGGAGTCTACATTCTGAAACAAGTGAGTAAGCCTGCTGAATGTCCAGCAGCCATGTTGTGGTGTGGGGAAACCATGGGTTGGCATTTGGAGGTAGATGAGTTCTTTTTTAAAAAACCCAAAACTAGCTGTAGATATGGCAGTGAGAACTGCACAGTGAAGTGTGGCAGGAACAGGCTGTGTGAATGCCTCAATATCTGGCATGGAAGATAGACTTTTGGGCACCCGCTGCTAATTATCTCACAGTCAGGCATTCATAGGTCAGCCAAAAGGGGAAAATAACCACACCCCTTGCAGCCATCTTCCTGGTGGGTTCAGAATGCTCCTGCCCAGGGCCAGAGCCACAGCCCAGAGCTGTGATAAAAAACCCAGTATGACAGGAAGTGTTTCCAGCAAGACACACACATGCCACAGTATCAGATGTGGACAATAGCCTTGCACACTTACAGCTAATTGTCCCAGAGCTGGGAAGGTGGAGTTGTGTGAAAAGGGGGAAATTGACACACCCCATACAGCCATCCTTACAGCAGGCTGGGAATGCACCTACACAGCCCGGTGGCCCAGAATTTCCTTTGAGGGATGGCATGCACTTGTGACATAGCACAACTTCCCTCAGCAGAGGCCCTGGAAGGGCACTGCTTAGAAGAGGGACTGTGCCAGTTTGAATGTATTATGTCCCCCAAATGCCATTATCTTTGATGTAATCTTGTGTGGGCAGACCTATCAGTGTTAATTAGATTGTAATTCTTTGCGTGTTTCCATGGAATGTGACCCACCCAACTGTGGGTGATAACTCTGATGAGATAATTTCCATGTAGGTGTGGCCTCACCCATTCAGGGTGGGTTTTGATCAGTGGAGCCATATAAATGGGCTGACAAACAGAAGGAACTCAGTGCAGCTGTGAGTGGTATTTTGAAGAGGAGCACAGCCAAGAGGGACACTTTGAAGAATGCACTGGAGCTGAGAGGAGCTTCAGCTTACAGAAAAATTCTGGAGACAGCCTTTGAAAGCAGACTTTTGCTCCAAAGAAGCTAAGAGAGGACAAATGCCCCAAGAGCATCTAAGAGTGACATTTTTGAGGAACTGCAGCCTAGAGAGGAACATCCTGGGAGAAAGCCATTTTGAAACCAGGACTCGGGAGCAGACACTGGCCACATGCCTTCCCAGCTAACAGAGGTTTTCCGGACACCATTGGCCATCCTCCAGTGAAGGTACCCGATTGTTGATGACTTACCTTGAACACTTTATGGCCTTAAGACTGTAACTGTGTAACCAAATAAACCCCCTTTTATAAAAACCAATCCATTTCTGGTGTTTTGCATTCTAGCAGCATTAGCAAACTAGAACAGAGACCCACTCTGAAATCCCAGGGACCATATGCCAATACCAAGGACTTGTGGATCAGTGGCAGAGACAATCTGTGGTGAGACTGAAATGAAGATTTAGACTCTTGCAACAGCCATAAATCTCCAGGAACACCTGGGAGGTTTGATTGTTAAAGCTGCCCTCCCTCCCTAACCACTCAGATACATGCCCCACATTCAGGGTGGACAGCACCAACAACACACCCAAACTTGGTGCACCAGTTGGGCCCCACAAGAATCAGACCCCCACAAACCACAAAGACAAAGTTAGGGAAACTGACTTGAGAGAACTAGGTGACTCACAGATGCCATCTGCTGGTTAAAGTGTACACCACCAAGCTGTAGATCTGACAAATTAAAGATTAGGCTTTGAATAACCCTACATATCCTAAAAGAACCCTATCAAGTAAAGAAAATGCCAAGAGGCTGAAGCAACAGAAAATTGTAAAACATATGAAAAAAACAGATGATATGGATAACCCAAACCCAAAAGATCAGAGGAGACACAGTACTTGGAGCAATTAATCAAAGAACTAAAGACAAACAATGAGAGCATGGCACAAGACATAAAGGACATGAAGAAGATCCTAGAAGAGCATAAAGAAGAAATTGCAAGAATAAATTAAAAAAAGACGATCTTTTGGAAATAAAAGAAACTGTTTACCAAATTAAAAAGATTCTGGATACTCATAGCATAAGACTAGAGGAAGCTGAACAATGAATCAGTGACCTCAAGGGCAAAGAATGGAAAATGAAAGAACAAAAGAAAGAATGGGGAAAAAATAGAAAAAATCAAAATGGACCTCAGTGATATTATAGACAAAATAAAACATCCAAATATAAGACTCATTGGTGTCCCAGAAGGGGAAGAGAAAGGCAAAGGTCTAGAAAGAGTATTCAAAGAAATTGTTGGGGAAAAGTTCCCAAACCTTCTACACAATATAAATACACAAAGCATAAATGCCCAGTGAACTCCAAATAGAATAAATCCAAATAAACACACTCCAAGACATATTCTAATCAGACTGTCAAATACTGAGGAGAAGGAGCAAGTTCTGAAAGCAGCAAGAGAAAAGCAATTCACCACATACAAAGGAAACAACATAAGACTAAATAGGGACTACCCAGCAGCCACCATGGAGGCAAGAAGGCAGTGGCATGACATATTTAAAATTCTGAGAGAGAAAAATTTCCAGCCAAGAATACTTTATCCAGCAAAACTCTCCTTCAAATTTGAGGGAGAGCTTAAATTTTTCACAGACAAACAAATCCTGAGATTTTGCTAATAAATGACCTGCCCTACTTCAGATACTAAAGGGAGCCCTACAGACAAAGACAGACGTGGAGAAAGGTTCAGTACTAAAGAGACTTAATATTGGTTCATTAAAGGACAATAAGAGAGAGGGAAAAACTATATCTGAAAAACATAAACCAAAGAATAGCATGACTGATTCAAGAAATGCCTTCACAGTAATAACATTGAACGTAAATTGATTAAACTCCCCAATTAAAAGATACAGATTGGCAGAATGGATAAAAAAATATGAACCATCAATATGTTGCACACAAGAGACTCATATTAGACACAGGGACACAAAGAAATTGAAAGTGAAAGGATGGAAAAAATATTTCATGCAAGCTACAGCCAAAAGAAAACAGGAGTAGCAATATTAATCTCAGATAAAATAGACTTTAAATGCAAGGATGTTATGAGAGACAAAGAAGGCTACTACATACTAATAAAAGGGGAAATTCAAGAAGAAGAAATAACAATCATAAATGTTTATGCATCCAATCAAGGTGCCACAAAGTACATGATACAAACACTGGCAAAACTAAAGGAAGCAATGGATATTTCTACAATAATTGTGGGAGACTTCAACACACCACTCTCTCCTATAGATAGATCAACCAGACAGAAGACCAATAAGGAAATTGAAGACCTAAACAATCTGATAAATGAATTTGATTTAACAGACATATATAGAACATTACATCCCAAATTACCAGGTTACACATTCTTCTCTAGTGATCATGGAACTTTCTCCAGAATACACCATATGCTGGGACATAAAACAAGCCTCAATAAATTTTTTTTTAAATTGAAATTATTCAAAGCACATTCTCTGACCACAATGGAATACAATTAGAAGTCAATAACTATCAGAGATTTAGAAAATTCACAAACACCTGGAGGTTAAACAACACACTCCTAAAATAAATGGTTTATAATATAGAATGTAGGGGAACTAGTGATAGAGAGCAATTGGTGAAGGGGGAACGATAACCCAATAAGAACAGATAAGCTCTCGTGGGTCAGTTTAACATTCTGGGAATGCCCAGGAATGACTATGACTTGTTAATTTCTGGTGGGTGTTGTGGGAACAAGTTCACAGAAATGTTGCTATATTGGATTATTTGTTGGACTCCCTTGTTACGGTTTGTTTGAAACATTTTTTTTATTGTATGTTTTTTTTTAATTTTTGTTTGATATACTTGATTTTAAAAAAAGTTAATTAAAAAAACAATGAAAAAAATATGCAGAGCCCCCTTGAGGAGCTGGGGAGAATGCAGGGGTGTTGAGCTCCCCTACCTCAATGGTTGCTGATGTGCTCACAGACACAGGGTACTGGTGGTTTGATGGGTTAAGCCCTCTACCACAGGATTTGCCCTTGGGAAGACTGTTGCTGCAAAAGAGAGGCTAGGCCCCCCCTATAATTGTGCCTAAGAGCCTCCTCCCAAGTGCCTCTTTGTTGCTCAGATGTGGCCCTCTCTCTCTAGCTAAGCCAACTTGGCAGGCAAAATCACTGCCCTCCCCCATACATGGGATCTGACACCCAGGGGAGTGAATCTCCCTGGCAACATGGAATATGACTCCAAGGGAGGAATCTAGACCCAGCATCATGGGATGGAGAACATCTTCTTGACCAAAAGGGGGATGTGAAAGGGAATGAAATAAGCATCAGTGGCAGAGAGATTCCAAAAGGAGCCAAGAGGCCACTCTGGTGGGCACTCTTAAGCACAATATAGACAAACCTTTGTAGGTTCTAATGAATTGGAATAACTAGCAGTAGATACCTGAAACTATCAAACTGCAACCCAGAATCCATGCATCTTGAAGACAATTATATAAAAATGTAGCTTATGAGGGGTAACAATGTGATTGGGAAAGCCATATGGACCATACTCCCCTTTGTCTCATTTGTGGGTGGATGAGTAGAAAAATGGGGGAAGAAAAAAATAAAAGGAGAAAAAGGCACCCAGTGTTCTTTTTTACTTTAATTGTTCTTTTAAACTTTAATTTTTATTCTTATTATTTTTGTGTGTGTGGTAATGAAAATGTCAAAAATTAATTTTGGTGATGAATGCACAACTGTATAATGGTACTGTGAACAACTGAATGTATGCTTTGTTTTGTATGACTGCATGATATGTGAATATATCTCAATATATATGAAAAAGAAATTAATTGTTTCAATTCCTGTATCTCAGGTGAAGAGTAAGTTTGTTCCTTTGACTGGGCCATATCTTTGTTTTTCCTACTGTGATTTATAATTTTTTGTTGTCTAGGCATATTTTTTCCTTGATTACCCCAATCAGAATTTCCAAGACCAGACAGGTCCCTGTCTCAGGAGGAGTCTGTTTTTCAGTATCAGGTTTCTCGGAGAGTGAGACCCATAGGATTATCAGACTTCACTTTGAGGCCTCTAGACACTGTGCTTTTCCTATCCTGCCTGGCAGGTGGGGTTTGTCAGCCTGAAGCTCCCCACTGGCATAAAGAGGTGCTGTGCATTTAATTCTCAGTAGACCCTGTCCCTGCCATGAGTGGAGAGTGCCAGAAGCCAAGCTTAAGTTATTTCTCCTTTTTGCCCCCAGGCCCTGGGGTCTGAGTTCTCCATGGGAGGGCCACCACTTGAACTTGGCTCTGCATCCCCATTTACTTAGGAAAGATAAGCCCTTTTGGAAATTGTCTCCTGCACTTGAGTTTTTCCTTTGACTGATTATCTTAACTCCACCCTTACCTGGGTCAGTGCTGACAACTGAAAATGCCTGAGGCTTCCTCTAATGATCTGCTTAGAATGAGAGAGAAAAAAAAAGAAAAATCAAGCTGTCCCATTTTCAGAGCCAGTCCCCAGTCCTTCATATCACCAGACAAGAACTGAAATTGGTACCTGGTTCTCTGTGCCCCTTTTCTTGGAACACAGCTCTTTTCCATTATTCTGAGCTCAGTGGACTGCAAAGACTCTGTTTTTATTTATTTATGTAGGTTTTTTTACATCAGACCTGCCTCTTCTCTGCCAGGATAAAAATCTGTCTTCCTTTCCTTCTTGCTCCTGGTTTGTCTGTGTTCATAGCATGTATCCAGTAGTCCAAATTTGTTAATTAAAACAACAATTGGAGCTTGGTTGAGCTATATTCCCTTGCTCCTGGCAGTGACTGCTTCTTTTTCCCGCAGGAAAGTTTTGCCACTCAGACTGCCTGGGCTGGTGGGGAGGGACAGCAGCTCCGCAGTTTGGGAGATTTTCTTACAGTTCTGTGCTGTGTTCTCAACTGTTCCACCCATTCCAGGCTGGTGTGCAGTGTTGTCTGGTCGTGGGTGTCTACCCATCAGTTGTTACAGACTATTTTCTAGTTGTTTCTGGCTATTTACTAGTTGTTCTACCAGACTAACTAAATTCACACTTCCTTATGCTGCCATCTTGGCCACATCCCCCTTCTTGTACTCTTGAACAGAAAGAGGAGGAGAAGATATAGGAGAAACAATGAACATGGGTATTTGGAGGTACCAAGTAGAGACTGGATGGTCTTATACCCCTAGAATGGACAGGCTAGGAACATCCTTTAGAAGAGCAATCTCAGGGGTCCATTCTGTGTGCTGCTGCACTGTCTGTACTTATGTGCTATTATATGTGAAAGGGACATCATCAACATGATGATGTAAACAGCTGATGAAAACCTCTCCCCAGATATTCATTGATTAAAGGACAATTCTCACTTGTTCAGAATGGGAGGAGGGTTGCGGGATACTGATTACGTGCTTCGACTTGGCGGGCCTGGGCTGGGGGACCTGATCAGCCCCTGGGGAGGGTGGTGGGCACGGGCGACAGCGCCCTCCACAGCCCCCCAGGCCTGGGAAAGTGGAGCCGGAGGCAGGCCCCATTTCCTCACCCAAAATACCACCGTAGGGGAGGCTTGCCGGAGGGAACCGCCTTTTCCCCACCCCCTTATCTTGCCCCTGACACTCCCCATTGCCAGAGCAACTCCCCCACCGTCAGTGCGCATGCGCAGTTACCAGAACAACTCCCGCCCCTTGTCTATCAACCTCCGCGCCCTCTCTGAACCAATCCAAGCCTTTGACCTCTACAGCTACCCCGCCCCCTAAGCGCCCAATATAAGCTGGTGCTCTCCCCTAATAAAGCTCTCTCTCTTGGTTTCATCATCCCTCAAAGTACCGTGTCCTGCCTGTTCCTTCTCGCCGCCCTCCACACCTTGCACGCCCCCCCGCCGGGGACCTGGCCAAATCCCCTGCCTCGCCTTCGCCTCCGGGAAAGAGCCCCCGCCGCTGGTACCTTCAGAGCAAGCCTGGGAGCCTAGGATTTAGCTACCGGCCGCCACCCCCCCCAGACGAATCAACTGCGACCGCAGAGGGTTAGGCAGGAGAAGACGTGCTGAATCAAGGAAAGTGAAAAATATCAGGTGGGAAACCTCTGTCCCAGACTGGCCAGTCATCTCTCTTCCTGCTCACTGGATCTCACACACCTCAAGATGGGCACAGAGGCAGCAGCTGGGATCACTCCTACATCACACCAGGGACACAGACTATAAAATCTCTCACAGCAGTGAGACAGATCCTTACTTATGTACAGAAACAGAGACATGTGCCCATACATAATCACAGTAAGATTTAATTCTTGGGGGAGTGTGGAATACAAAGAGTAACAAGGAGGAGTTCCCAAAATAGAGGATCAGGGAGGTAATCCAAAATCTTCCCTAAAACCAGCAAGTAGCCAGGCAGAAACTACATAAATCAACTGTTTGGGGGCATAGGGGACAGGGGAGGACGCTTCAAGGCCCAGGTCAGTGAGGGATGAAGGGTCTGAGAAACTTGGACAGAGACTGTGTTCAAGCTCTGGGACCTGGTGCCAATCCCCCACCCTTGAGGAAAACAGAAACTGGGGGCCTGATCCTTTCCTGGGGACAGCTGCAGACTGGGGCAACTCGGGAAATCTGACACAAATACAGTGGGGGGTGCAGCCCCACATTGAGCCAATCCAAGGCACATACTAATCAGACTGTCAAATGCTGAGGAAGAGAAATTTCTGAGATCAGCAAGAGAAAAGTGACTTACCAAAAAAGGGGAGCCAAATAAGTCTAAGTGCTGATTTCTCTTCAGACACTATGGAGGTTAGAAGGCAGTGGTATGATATATTTAAAAATACTTAAAGAGAAAAACTGCCAGCCAAGAATTCTCTATCCAGCAAAGCTGTCCTTCAAAAATTAGGGAGAGTTTATCATATTCAGAGGTAAACAGAAGTTGACAGAGTTTGTTAATAAGAGACTGGCCCTATGAGAACTACTAAAGGAAGTTGTACAAAATGAAAAGAAAAGACAGGAGAGAGGGGTCTGGAGGAGGGTAGAGAACTGAAGAATATTTGTAAGGATAACTTAAAGGATTAAAAGAGAGAGAAAAATATATCTGACAATAAAAACCAAAGGATAAAATGGTTGACTCAAGAACTGCCTTTACAGTAACAAATTTGAATGTTAATGGACTAAGTTCCCCAATCAAATGACACAGATTGGCAGAATGGATTAAAAAATATGATCCTTCTTTATACCATTTACATATCCCTCTTAAAATGATTCAAATAGGTTGAAACTGAAAGGATGGAAAAAATATTCCACACAAATAGTAACCAAAAGAAAGCTGAGGTAGCTGCACTAATACCAGACAAAATAGACTTTAAGTGCAAAATGTTACAAGAGATAAAGAAGGACACCATATATTAATAAAATGGGCAATTCACCAAAAAGAAATAATGATCATAAATATCCATGATCCTAATCAAGGTGCTCCAAAGTACATTAGGTGAACACTGGCAATACCAAAGGGAGAAATAGATGACCGTACAATGATAGTGGGAGAATTAAATGCAACACTCTCAACAATACATAGAACAACTAAACAGAGGATCAATAAAGAAATGGAGAACCTAAATATGTAATAAATGAACTAGACCAAAAAGACATATATAAAACACTGCATCCCCAACAGCAGGGTACACATTCTTCTCAAGAATGACACATTCTTGTAACTGAGAAGTTAGAATTCAAGGGATGGGTATGATTACTGAATTAATATATAGATATTAATTTTTACTTCCTGGTTTATTAGAGTAGACAGAGGGAAATACCTGAAATCTCTGAACTGTAATTCAGCTTCCTTAATCTCTTATAATGATGGTTGTGATGGTTAGGTTTATGTGCCAACTTGGCCCGGTGATAGTACCCAGCTGTCTGGTCAAAGAAGCACTGGCCTAACAATTGCTGTGAGGATGTTTGTGGCTGGTTAATAAACCAATAGGCTGGTTTATTAAATTATCAGTCAATTGGCTGCAGCTATGACTGATGACTCACTGAAGGGCATGTCTTCCGCAATGAGAGAATGAAATTGGCTAGATTTAATCCAATTAATCAGTTCAAGACTTTTAAGCAAGACAGATAGAGGATCTTCACTTCTTCTTTGGCTGCCCAGTGAAGCATTTCCTGAGGAGTTCATCAAAGTTGTCTGTTCATTTCCTGAGGAGTTCATTGAACACATTTGTCAAAGATCCCAGTTCATTTCCTGAGGAGTTCGTCAAAGTTGCTTGTTCATTTCCTGAGCAGTTCATTGGACATCTCCTTTGGAATTGACAGTTTGCTGACTGCCCTACAGAATTTGGACTTGTGCATACCCACAGTTGAGTGAGTCACTTTTAGAAATTTTATAGTCGTAGATACCTCTCATTGAGTCTGTTTCCCTAGAGAACCCTAACTAATACAATGGTATAGCCTTTGTCTTTTGCCCTTGTGATTGTGTGCCCTTGTGAATAACCTTCACTTGTACACATTTCATCAATTTTTATTTTACTTCAGTCTTATAATCTCTAAAGACAGTCCCTAGTGATTATTAATGAATTTTGGGGTCAGCCCAGAACTAAACCACCACAAGTCCAAAATTATCTTGATAAACAAAGCTGGATCTAACCAAAATGGGCCTGCCTGACAGGCACAGTAGCTTATACTTTAACCTGTAAGTCACCTATACCTCACTATAACACAAAAAATCATGCCCATCATTATACTATTCTCTTGCATACATTCTGTGACTAAGTATGTAATCAATCTACACGTGCTCAATAATTAGATCACCTCTAATTACATCATCTAGAATCATTGTGAGCATTATTTTAAAACCTGTCCATCTTTCAATATTATAAAACTATCAGAATTACTGCAGTTTGGGGAGACAGATTTTGGGCTGATAGACCATCTGCTCTCCTGATTTGTATCTTACAATAAACTCTGTCTCTCTTTGAACCCCAGGGTCTCAGGAATCGGTAATTTAAGTGCATCAGACAAAAAATTCACCAGCTTAGTCTGCTAAAAATTTGGCAACCTAGATGGGAAGATGCCTGATATCTGGAGACCTGGTCAGACAGGTAAGCATGATAATTGAGCCTTTGTGGCCACTGGACTATATTTAGTCTAGAGCCTTGGCAATCATTTTTTTTCTCTGTCCATCACATTCAAGGGAAGCCTGATAAGACTATGTGTGGCTTTCTCAGCAGAAACAATGGATGCTAGAAGGCAGTGACATGATATATTTAAGATACTGAAAGAGAAAAACTTCCAACCAAGAATTCTATATCTAGCAAAAGTGTAATTCAAAAGTGAGGGAGATTTTCAAATATTTTCAGACAAATAGACACAGGGAGAGTTTGTGAACAAGAGACCTGATTTACAAGAAATATTACAGGGAGTGCTACAGGCTGATAGGAAAAGATAAGTAAAACAGGTTTGGAGAAGAGTGTACAAATGAATTCTATCAAGAAGGGTAACAGGTAAGAGAGAAAAAAGAAAAGATATGACGTATAAATCCAAAAGGCAAAATGGTAGAAGAAAGTACTGCCTTTACAGTAATAACATTAAATGTTAATGGAATAAATTCCCAAATAAAAGGACATAGACTGACAGAATGGATTAAAAAACAGGACCCATTTACATGCTGTCTACCAGAGATTCACTTTAGACACAAGGACAAAAATAGGTTGAAAGTGAAAGTTGGAAATAGATATTTCATGCAAACAGCAACCAAAAGGAGTGACTGTAGCTATATTAACATCAGGCAAATTAGACTTCAAATTAAATCAATAAAAAGAGAAAAAAGAAGGATACTATATATTAATAAAAGGGATAATTCAAGAAGACATAACTGCCATAAATATTTATGCACCCAGACACAGTGCCCCAAAATATATGAGACATGCTGACAACACTAAAGGGAGGAGGAGATACCACTACAGTAATAGTTGGAGACTTCAATACACCACTCTCATCAATGGATAGAACATCTAGAATGAGGATCAATAAAGAAACAGAGATGTTGACTAGTATAATAAATGAACTAGAATTAGATATTTATAGAACACTACACACCATAACAGTGGGATACACATTTTTCTCAAGTGCACATGGATCATTCTCCAGGAGAGCCCACATGTTGGGTCACAAAACAAATCTCAATAAATTTTAAAATATTGATATTATACAAAACATTTTGTCAAATCATAATGGAATGAAGTTGGAAATCAGTAACAGGTGGAGGGCCAGAAAATTCACAAATATATGCAGGCTGAGGAATATACTTTTAAACAAAGAGTGGGTCAAGGAAGAAGCTAGAATATATCTAGATGAAAATGAAAATGAAATGTATCAAAACTCATGGGATGCATCAATGGTGGAGCTGAGAGGGAAATTTCTTACACTAAATGCCTATATTTAAAAAGAAGAAAGAGCAAAAATCGAGGAATTAACCATTTACTTGAAGGAACTAGAGAAAGAAGAGCAAACTAATCCCAAAGCAAGCAGAAGGAAAGAAATAACAAAATTAGAGCAGAAATAAATGAAATTGAGAACATGAAAACAATAGAGAGATGAACAAAACTAGAAACTGGTACTTTGAGAAAATCAATTAAATTTATGGACCATTACCTAGGCTAACCACAAAAAGAGAGATAGGATGCAAATAAATAATATCAGAAATGTGAAAGGGGAAATAACACTGACCCAGCAGAAATAAAGGAGATAATAAGAGTTAAGAGTGTACTATGAGCCACTATATGCTAATACACCTCACGACTTAGATGAAATGGACAACTTCCTAGAAAAGCATGAACAGTGAAAACAGTGAACAATGATTTGAGAAGAAATAGATGTCCTCAACAAACCAATCACAATTAAAGAGATTGAATCATTCATCAAAAAGCTTCCCAAAAAGAAAAGTCCAGGATCACATGGCTTCATGTGTGAATTCTAGCAAGGATTCAAGAAAGTAGTACCAATCCTGCTCAAAATCTTAAAAAAACTGAAAAGGAGGATAAGCTACCTAACTCATTCTATGACACTAACATCACCCTAGTTCCAAAGCCAGGTAAAGATACTACAAGAAGAGGATATTATAGGTCAATCTCTTTAATGACTATAGCTGCAAAAATCCTCAAAAAGTATTTGCAAATCAAATCCAGCTGCACATTAAAAGAATTATACACCATGATGAAGTGGGATTTATTCCAGGTATGCAAGGCTGTTTCAACACACAAAAAAATCAATTACTGTAATACACCACATCAATATATCAAAGCAGAAAAACTACATGATCACCACAATTGATGCAGAAAAGGCATTTGACAAAATTCAACATCTTGATAAAAACACACAAAAGGTTAAGACTAGAAAGGACCTTCCTCAATATGTTAAAGGCAATACATGAAAAACATACAGATAATGTCATACTCAATGGGGAAAGACTGAAAGCTTTCCCTCTAAGATCAGGAGCAAGACAAGGATGCCCAATGTCACCCTTGTTATTTGACATTGTGCTGAAAATTCTAGGTAGATCAATTAGGCAAGAAAAAGAAGTAAAAGGCATCCAAAATTGGAGAGGAAGAAGTAAAACTTCCACTGTTTGCAGATGACATGGTCCTATATGTAGAAAATCCAGATAAATCTACATCAAAACTGCTAGAACTAATAAATGAACACAGCAATTTAGCAGGATACAAGAGAAACATGCAAAACTCGGTAGTGTTTCTATACACTAGTAAAGAGTAATCTGAGGAGGTAATCAAGAATAAAATTCTATTCACAGTAGCAACCAAATGAATAAAATATTTAGGAATAAGTTTAACCAAGGATATAAAAGACTTATAAACAGAAAACTACAAGAAATTGCTGAAAGAAATCACAGAGGACCTAAAAAAATCAAAGAACATACCACGTTCATAGACTGGAAGACTAAATATAGTTAAATGTCAATTCTACCTAAATTGATTTATAGATTCAATGCACTACCAATTAAAAGCCCAACAATTTATTTTGCCAAAATAGAAAAACCAATAACCATATTTTTCTGGAAGGGCAGGGTGCCCCAAATAGCCAAAAATTCTTGAGAAAGAGGAATGAATTGGGAAGTCTCACAGTATCTGACTTTGAAGCATATTACAAAGCTACAGTGATCAAAATAGCATGGTACTGGCATATAGCTATATCTATGTATCTATATATGTGTGTGTGTGTATATATATATATTCTGCCAATGGAACTGAATTGAGTGTTCAGAAATAGACCTGCTCATCTATGGACAATTGACCTTTGATAAGGTGGTCAAGTCAGCTCTACTGGGAAAGAGCAGCCTCTCCAGTTAGTGGTGTTTGGAGAACTGAAATAGGACTCCTATCTCACACATTATGCAAAACTTAACACAAAATGGATCATAGTCCTAAACATTAGAGCTAAGAATGTAAAAGTTTTAGAAGACAATGTAGGAAAATATCTTAAATATCTTGTGATATGAAGGTGGTTTCAAAGACCTTACACCCAAAGCACAAGCAGTGAAAGAAGAAACAGATAAATGGGATCTCCTCAAATTTGAACACTTTTGTGCATCAAAGTACTTTGCCAGAAATGTAAAAAGGCAGCCTATGAAATGGAAGCCAATATTTGGGAACCACATCTTAGATAATGGTTTAATATCCAGAATATATAAAGAAATCCTACAACTCAACAATAAAAAGACAAACAACTCAAAAAATGGGCAAAAGACAAGGACATACACTTTTCCTAATAAGAAATACAAATTATTCTAAAACACATGAAACATATGAAAAGATGAGCTATCATCTCACACCTCTAGATTGGCCATTATAAAAAAACAGAAAATTACAAGTGCTAGAAAGGATGTGGAGAAGGAGGCACACTTATTCACTCCAGGTGGGAGTGCAGAATGGTGCAACCACTCTGGAAGGCAGTGTGGCAATTCCTCACAAAGCTAAGCATAGAATTGCCTTACGATCCAGCAATACCATTATTAGGTTTATATTCAGAAGAACTGAAGTCAAGGCCACGAATGAACACTTGTGCACCAATGTTTATAGCAGCATTACTCATGATTCCCGAGAGATAGATACAGCCCAAATATCCATGATCAGAGGAGTGGATAAACAAACTTGGTAAACACATATGATGGAATATTATGCAACTGTAAGACAGAGTAAGGCCATGAAGCATATAACAATGTGGATGAAATTGAGGACATTATATTGAGTGAAATTAGCCAGAAACAAAAGGCCAAAATACTGTTTGGTCTCACTAAAAGAGCTAAATATAATGAGCAAACTCTGGGAGCTAAATTTAAGAACACAGGTTATCAGGAAATAGAAAGAGGGTGGAAATTGGGCATTTGATGCCAAATGACTACAGAATGTTCAATAGGATTGATTGTAAAGATCCAGAAATGGGTAAAAATATTATCTGCTGGTAGCACAATACTCTGTTTACACTGAGGAAAGATGAGTGTGAGTATGGTTGAAAGAGGAAGGCTAAGGTCCTGTAGGACACCAGGAGGAAAGATAGCAGTTAAAGGCTGGGACTCTATAACTTAACGAATCATAGAGTGGTTAATGGTGGTGATTAAATGTGCAAATATAAGAATGTTTTTACATGAGGGAGAACAAATAAGTGTCAAATTTGCAAGGTGTTCAGAATTGGATGGTATTCAGGGGAAAATACAATCAATACAAACTGGAGTCTGTAGTTAACAGTAACATTGTAATATGCCTACACTTATTGCAACAAAGGCAATATACCAAGCTAAATGTCTATAACAGGGAAATATAAGGGAGTGTTATGGGATTCTTTGTGGTGATGTTCTTCTATTAACTTTTTAATGTATTTCATTTTATTTTTATTTCTATTTTTTTTCATTTTTTTCTTTTATATTTTTATATTTTATTTTTCTCCTCTTCCTCTTTTTTTTTGTTAAAGAAATGGAAATGTCCACATATAGATTGTGGTGGTGAATGCATAAACATATGATTATATTGGGAACTACTGATTGTTTACTTAGGATAGAATGTTTAAAATTAAAAAGAGGCTGATTCAAGAAATTCCTTCACAGTAATAACACTGAATGTGAATGGTTTAAACTCCCCAACTAAAGATATGGATTGGTGGACTGGATTAAGAAATATGAACCATCAATATGTTGCTTACAAGACACTCATCTTAGACCCAGAGACAGAAAGAAATTGAAAGTGAAAGGATGGAAAAATATTCTATGCAAGCCACAGCCAAAAGAAAGCAGGAATAACAATATTAATCTCAGATAAGATAGACTTTAAATGCAAGGATGTTATAACAGACAAAGAAGTTCACTATATACTAATAAAAGGGACAATTCAACAGGAAGAGATAGCAATCATAAATGTCTATGCACCCAATCATGATGCACCAAAATACTTGAGACAAACATTGACAAAACTGAAGGAAGCAATAGATGTTTCCACAATAAATGTGGGTGACTTTAATACATCACTATCTCCTATAGCTAGGTCAACCAGACAGAGGACCAATACAGAAATTGAAAACCTAAACAATGTGGTAAATGAATTTGGCTTAACAGACATATATAGAACATTACATCTCAGATCACCAGGATGCACATTCTTCTCTAGTGCTCATGGAACTTTCTCCAGAATAGATCATATGCTCGGCCATAAAACAAGCATCAATAAATTTAAAAATATTGAAATTATTTGAAGCACATTCTTGGATCACAGTGGAATACAATTAGAAGTGAATAACCATCAAAGATTTAGAACATTCATAAATATCTGGAGGTTAAACAACACACTCCTAAACAATCAATGGGGTAAAGAAGAAATAGCAAGAGAAATTGCTAAATGTATAGAGATGAATGAAAAGGAGAGCATAACATATCAAAACTACTGGAATGCAGTGACAGCATTCTTGAGGGGAAAATTTATAGAGCTAAATGCATACATTAAAAAGGAAAAAAGAACTAAAATCAAATAGCTAATGGAACAAATGAAGAAGCTAGAAAATGAACAGCAAACTAATCCTAAACCAAGTAGAAGAAAAGAAATAACAAGGATCAAAGCAGAAATAAATGACATAGAGAACAAAAAAAAGCGATGGAGAGAATATAAAACCAAAAGTTGGTTCTTTGAGAAGATAAATCAGATTGACAAGCTTCTAGCTAGGCTGACAAAATCAGCCTATTTTGTTTAAGTCAAATAAACAAAATAAACAAAATAATAAATAAACAAAATAATAAATGAGAGAGGTGACATTACTGAGGATCCAAAAGAAATTTAAAAAATGATAAGAAGATGCTATGAACAACTGTATGCCAACAAACTAGATAATGTAGTGGAAATGGACAATTTCCTGGAAACACGTGAACAACCTAGACTGACCAGAGAAGAAATAGAAGACTTCAACAAACCAAACACAAGCAAAGAGATCCAATCAGTCATCAAAAAGCTTCCCATAAATAAATGCCCAGGGCCAGATGGCTACACAGGGGAATTCTCTCAAATGTTCCAAAATGAACTGACACCAATCTTACTTAAACAATTTAAAAAATTGTAGAAAAATGGAACACTACCTCTTCTAGTTTGTTAATGCTGCTGGAATGCAAAACACCAGAAATGGACTGGCTTTTTTTTTAATTCATTTTTATTGAGATATATTCACATACCATGTAGTCATACAAAACAAAGTGTACATTCAATTGTTTACAGTACCATTATATAGTTGTGCATTCATCACCAAAATTAATTTTTTATGTTTTTGTTACTACACACACAAAAATAATAAGAATAAAAATTAAAGTTAAAAAGAACAATTAAAGTAAAAAAGAACATTGGATGCCTTTATCCCCCCCATTTTTCTACTCATCCATCCATAAACTACACAAAGGGGGGTGTGTTCCATATGACTTTCCCATTTGTCACCCCTCATAAGCTACATTTTTATACAGTCATCTTCAAGATTCATGGGTTCTGGGTTGTAGTTTGATAGTTTCAGGTATTTACTGCTAGGTATTCCAATTCATTAGAACACAAAATGGGTTGTCTATATTGTGTGTAAGAGTGCCCACCAGAGTGGCCTCTTGGCTCCTTTTGGAATCTCTCTGCCACTGAAGCTTATTTCATTCCCTTTCACATCCCCCTTTTGGTGAAGAAGATGTTCTCCATCCCATGATGCTGGGTCTAGATTCCTCCCCGGGAGTCATATTCCATGTTGCCAGGGAGATTCACTCCCCTGGGTGTCTGATCCCATGTACGGGGGAGAGCAGTGATTTCACCTGCCAAGTTGGCTTAGCTAGAGAGAGAGGGCCACATCTGAGCAACAAAGAGGCACTTGGGAGGAGGCTCTTGGTCACAGTTATAGGGAGTCCTAGCCTCTCCTTTGCAGCAACAGTCTTTCCAAGGGCAAGTCCTGTGGTAGAGGGCTCAGGCCATCAAACCATCAGTCCCCTATTGGACAGGCTTTTATAAAGAGGGTTTATTTGGTTACAGAATTACAGTCTTAAGGCCATAAAGTGTCCATCAACAAAGGGTACTTTCACTGGAGAAAGGCCATTGGCATCTAGAAAATCTCTGTAAGCTGGGAAGGCATGTGGCTGGTGTCTGCTTACTTCCTGGTTGTGTCTCAAAATGGCTTTCTCCAAAATGTCTGCATCAGCCTCCAATGGCCATCCTCAAAATGTCTGTCTTAGCTCCAGCTCACTCCTGTGCATTCTTCAAAGTGTCCCTTTTGGTTATAGCAAGCTTGCTCCTTGTGTCTGAGCTTATATAGTGCTCCAGTAAACTAAACAAAGTCCACACTGAATGGGCAGGGCCACACCTCCATAGAAATTATCCAGAGTTATCACCTACAGCTGGATGGGTCACATCAACACTGAACCAATAGGTCCGAATCCACACTAAAACATCTGCCCCCACAAGAATGCATTAAAGAATATGGCTTTTTCTGGAGGACATAAATATACAAACCAGCACACTACATAATTTTATGGAGCGAACATCACTCTAATACCAAAACCAAGTAAAGATGCTACAAGAAAGGAAAACTACAGGCCAATCTCTCTCATGAATATAGTTGCAAAAATTCTAAAAATACTTGCAAATCAAATCCAAAGACACATCAAAAAAATCATGCACCATGACCAAGTGGGGTTCATTCCAGGCATGCAAGGATGGTTCAACACAAGAAAATAAATCAATATAGTACAACACAATAAAAAATCAAAAGGAAAAAATCAAATGATCATCTCAATAGATTCTGAAAAAGCATTCAACCAAATCCAGCATCCTTTTTTTGATAAAAACCATTCAAAAAGTATTAATTGAAGGAAACTTCCTCAATATGATAAAGGGCATATATGAAAACCCATAGTCAGCATAGTACTCAATGGTGAGAGACTGAAAGCCTTCCTTCTAAGATTAGGAATGAGACAAGTATGTCCTCTGTCACCACTGTTATTCAGCATTGTGCTAGAAGTGCTAGCCAGAGCAATCCAACAAGACAAAGAAATAAAATGCATCCATCTTGGAAAGGAAGAAGTAAAAGTGTCATTATTTGCAGATGATATGATCTTATATCTGAATAACCCTGAGAAATCAATGACACGACTCTTTGAGCTAATGAGCAAATTTAGCAAAGTAGTGGGATACAAGATCAATGCACATAGGTCAGTAATGTTCCTATACACCAGAAATGACATAACTGAAGAGACAATCAAGAAAAAGATTCCATTCTCAATAGCAGCTAAGAAAATCAAGTACATAGGAATAAATGTAACCAAGGATGTAAGAGACTTATAAATATAAAGCTACACAATTTTACTAACAGATATAGAAGGGGACCTAAAAAGATGGAAAAAAAATCTGTATTCATGGATATGAAGGCTAAATGTTTTTAAGATGTCAATTCAACTGAAATTCATCTACAGATTCAATGCAATTCCAATCTACTTTGCAGACCTGGAAAAGCTAGTTGTCAAATTTGTTTGGAAGGGAAAGATATCTCAAACTGCTAAAAACATTCTAAGAAAGAAAAATGAAGTTGGAGGACTTATTCTCCCTGACTTTGAAGCTTATCATAAAGCCACAGTGGTCAAAACAGCATGGTACTGGCACAAAGATAGACATATTGATCAATGGAATCAAATTGAGAATTTGGAGATGGATCCACAGCTCTATGGTTGACTGATCTTTGATAAGGCCCCCAAAACCACTGAACTGGGACATAACAGTCTCTTCAACAAATGGGCCTGGCAGAGCTGGATATCTATATTCAAAAGAATGAAAGAGGACCCCTACCTCACATCCTATACAAGAATTAACTCAAAATGGATTAAATACCTCAATATAGGAGACAGTACCTTAAAACTTCTAGAAGATAATATAGGGAAACATCTTCAAGATCTTGTATTAGAAGGTCACTTCTTAGACCTTACACCCAAAGCACAAGCAACAAAAGAAGAAATAGATAAATGGGAACTCATCAAACTTAAAAGCTTCTGTACCTCAAAGGAGTTTGTAAAAAGGTGAAGAGGCAGCCAACTCAATGGGAAAAATATTTGGAAACCATGTATCTGATAAAAGACTGATATCTTGCATATATAAAGAAATCATACAACTTAATGATGATAGTACAGACAGCCCAAATACAAAATGGGAAAAAGATATGAAAAGACAGCTCTCTGAAGAGGAAATACAAATGGCCAGAAGACACATGAAAAAATGTTCATCTTCACTAGCTATTAGGGAGATGCAAATTAAGACCACAATGAGATACCATCTCACACCAATTAGATTGGCTGTCATTAAACAAACAGGAAACTATGAATGCTGGAGAGGATGTGGAGAAATTGGAACTCTTATTCATTGTTGGTGGGACTGTATAATGGTACAGCCACTCTGGAAGACATTCTGGTGGTTCCTTAGAAAACTAGATATAGAGCTACCCTTCAATCCAGCAATTTCACTTCTTGGTATATACCCAGGAGATCTGAAAGCAGTGATATGAACAGGTGTTTGCACACTGATTTTCATTGTAGCATCATTCACAATTGCCAAGAGATTGAAACAATCCAAATGTCCTTCAACAGATGAGTGGATACACGAAGTGTGGTGTATACACACATTGCAATACTACACAGCAGTAAGAAGGAATGAGGTAAGAAAACATATGACAGCATGGATGAACCTTGAAGACATAATGCTGGGTGAAATAAGTCAGGCACAAAAAAAGAGATATTGTATGTTACCGCTAATGTGAACTCTGAAAAATGTAAAGTAAATGGTTTATATTGTAGAATGTAGGGGACCTAGTGATAGCAAAGAGTGAAGGGGAACGATAATCTAATAAGAACAGTTAAGTTATAGAGGTTAAACTTAATGTTATGGGAATGCTCAGGAATGACTATGGTTTGTTAATTTTGGGGGGTATAGTAGGAACAAGTTGACAGCAGTGTAGTTATTTTAGGTTATTTGTTTTTCCTTATACCTTTGTTTTGATTTTTTTGAAATTTTTTTTATTGTTTGTTTTTTTAATTTTTTGATAAAGTTAAAAAATAATGAATGAGTATCTAAAAAAAGTAAATATACAATGGGGGAGGAGGGGAATGGAATGATTTGGATGTTCTTTTTTATTTTAATTTTTCTTTTATTTTTTGGAATAATGAAAATGTTCAAAGATTGTGGTGATGAATGCAAAAGTATATGATTATACTGTGAACAACTGAATGTTCACTCTGGAAGAGTGTATATTATGTGAATATATCTCAATAAAGTTGCATTAAAAATTAAACAGAGGGATACAAGTGCTGGGGAAAATGTGCAGGAAGGAATGTACCTAATCACTGTTGGTGGGGAAGTAGACTGGAGCAGCCCATCTGGAAGGCAGCGTGGTGTTTCCACAGGAAGCTAAGTATGGGGTTGCCATATGGCTCTATACTTGGAAGAACTGAGAGCAGGGACAGAATGCACATTTGCACACTAGTGTTTGTTTTGGCAGTATTCATGACTTTCAGTGGATTGAGGTAGCCTAAGGGTATATCAATTGATGAACGGAATGTTGAACTGTGATGTATACATTCAATGGAATACTGAGCAGCTTCAAGAAGAAATGAAATTGTGAGGTATGCAACAAGGTAAATGGACCTTGAACACAGTATGTTGCATGAAATAAGCCAGAAATGAAAAGACAGACATTATAACACCTCACTATTTTGGAATAACTATAACGTGCAAACTCTGAGAATTGAAACTGAGGGAGTAGGTTATCAGGCAAAGGCTAAGGTTCCTAGATTGTAAGCTCTTGCAGCGGTTACATCTATTCCTGAGTTGTAATGCTTATTTCTAGATTCTGAGATGCTGAGCTCCTGTTTATAACCTGGCCAGTCCCTGGAACTTCAGGTATCAGTGTGACACCTGTGACTCAGGGGTAGATTTTGATAGCTATGAATGACAACATTATCACATACAGGAAATGTTAAAGAAGCTGAAAAGGAGATCTCACTTCAATTAGAAATAGGAAAAAAAATGGCCTTGGTTAGCACTAAGGTAAATCAGAGAGTAAAGGGTAAAGGATGAAATTAATTATTTTTAGGCTTCCACTTCCTTGTGAGATTGAAGACAGAGATGTTGATTTGGCGGAAAATCTTTATTTTCTGTAGCACAATTTATAATTTAACTTGTATGGTCAGTTTATTGAAACACCATAATTACATAGAAACTTGAATAGGGAGTGAGATCTGGTTTTTTGTACAGGTTAGTGTGAAGCCCTGATACATCTCAGAGTAATTTGGGAATAAGATAAAAAGTACTTGAAAAGCCCCCTTAAGGGACTGGGGAAAATGTGGAAATATTTAATTTACTCACCTGTGGAATTCTTTATATTCTCACAAATACTGGGGACTACCAGTTTAGTAAGCCAAGCCCGTTATCTTGGGCCTTGCCCTTATGAAGCCTTTTACTGCAAAGGAGAGGCTAAGCCTACTTACAGTTGTGCCTGAATCACCCCAGAGAATGTCTTTTGTTGGTGAGATGTGGCCTCCCTCTCTGTGCCAACTTGGCAGGTGGACTTGCTGCCCTCCCCCCATTGTGGGACATGACACCCAGGGGTGTAAATCTTCCTGGTAATATGGAACATTACTCCCAGGGATGAGATTGGACTCAGCATTGTGGGATTGAGAAAGCCTTCTTGACCAAAAGGGGGACAAGAAATGAAACAAAGTAAAGTTTCTGTGACTGAGAGATTCCAAATGGTGTCAAAAAGTCATTCTGGAGACTGTTCTTATGCATTATATAGATATCCCTTTTTAGTGTTTAGTGTATTAGAATAGCTAGAAGGAAATACCTGAAACTGTTGAACTGCAAACCAGTAGCCTTGATTCTTGAAGATGAGTGTATATATAGCTTATATGGTGTGACCATGTGATTGTGCAAACGTTGTGGCTCACACTTACTTTATCCAGTGTATGGATAGATGAGTAGAAAAATGGAGACAAAAAAAGTAAATTGATAATATGGGGGATGGGGGATGGGTTGTTTTGGTTTTTCTTTACTTGTATTTTTATTCTTGTTTTTATTTTTTTAAGTAATGAAAATATTCAAAAATTTATTTTGGAGATGAATGCACAACTATATGATAGTACTGTAAACAAATGATTATATACTGTGGATGAGTGTAGGGTATGTGAATATATCTCAAACTGAATAAAAAATAAAAAATAAAGTAAAATAAAATAAAAAAGTCAATGTCAAAATTAGCCTGAAGTGTTGATTAATATTCAGTGGAATTTAATACAAGAAACATGCCCTCCTCTCAACCTTTATAGTGGAAAGAAAATTTACCTCATCAATAATAAAACTCCCCCTTGTAAAATATAGTTATTATGGATGTGATGCAGCGTAGACAGTGTGTGGAGTATTAAAGGATCAAAGACAGAATGGAGGGTTACAGTTACTGAATGTTTCCTGTTTTATTAGAGTTGCATGCACATTTTATAGAAAATAGAGTGTTTTCATTTGTATTGAAATCTAGGTGGCAGTCCATTTGACACCATTTTAATTGGATAAGAAATTAAAATTGGATTGCCAGGAAGAGGGGGCCGCCTCGATCCTGCCCAGCCCGAGCGTGGCCGCTGCCTGTCGGGGTGCAGGACAGCGGCGGCTGCACTCCCGTGGCCAGGGGACAAATGGGCGCTGCTGCTCCTGACACCCTGCAACGCCGGACGCTGCAGACCCCCATGAAACCTCGCTCACTGGCTGGTTACTCACGTCTGGCCACAGCCCTGCCTTCCCCTCACTCACCGAGGGCAGGGGTCACAGGCAGGAAGTTCTACCCTTAGCGAGGTGAGCACCCATTCTCCTGACTACTTCACTCCTGTCTCCTCTTTTAAGTGAACAGCAATTATTGGTTGAGCCCTCACTCAGGTCTAATTTTGCAAACTTTAATCAATGGAATAAGATGAAAGATTTTTGAGTCCTCATGTTGAACTCTCCCTTTATAAGTAGGAGTGATTTTGGAGGAGACAGCTGCTAATTATTCCATATGCGTTTTTTTTTTCCTTCTAGAGCTTTTTATTTTTAAGAATTTTATTGACATATCATTTATGTACCCTAAATTATGCCATGTGAAGCATATAATTCAATGACTTTTTTGGTAGACTTATGGAGTTGTCCAGCCATCACCACAATCCAGTTTTAGAATATTTCCATCACCCAAAAAAGATCCATGACACCAATATGCAGCCAACCCCATTCCCACTGTAACTTTAACTGGAGTACTGCTCTACATCTCAGTCTTTTCATTTATAGTTTGGACTGTTGTGATTGAATGTTGAAAGAAGAATGCAAACACCACAACCTTGGAGGCTAAAGGAGAGTGATATGTGCTGATGGAGTTCACAGGTTTATAACTTTTCTGCTGAATCATCTGTGGTGAGAGAGCTTCAAGGAAAACAAAAAATAGGGGCTGCTGCTAATTGTTTGAGGAGTGTTTTGCGGTCGCAGTTGATTCGTCTGGGGGGGGGGGGCGGCCGGTTGCTGAACCCTCGGCTCTCGGCGTTCCTCGGAGGGTACCGGCGGCGGGGGCTCTTTCCCGGAGGCGAGGGCGAGGCGGGGGACTGGGCCTGGTCCCCGGCGGAGGCGTGCAAAGTATGGAGGGCGGCGAGAAAGGAACAGGCGGGACACGTTTCTTTTAGGGTGAGGAAGCCAAGAGAGTTTATTAGGGGAGAGTACAAGCTTATATCGGGCGGTTTAGAGGGCGGGGTAGCTGTAGGGGTTAAAGGCTAGGATTGGTTCTGAGAGGGCGCAGAGGTTGTTTGAAAAGGGGCGGGAGTTGCTCCGGTAACGAAGAGGGTGGAGGGTGCGGGTAAGGCATGGGGGGGGGGGGGTTTCTCCGGCAAGCCCTCCCCAACGGTTGTACTTTGGGGTGAGGAAATGGGGCCTGCATTCGGCTCCACTTTCTCAGGCCCGGGGGGCCGTGGAGGGCGCTACCACCCGTGCCCCACTACCTTTCCTAGGGGCTGATCAGTTCCCCTGGCCCAGGCCCGCCAAGTCGGAACTCGATAACAGTGTCCCGCAGTCTTTAACAGCTTTGTGGTTTTAGGGCTATAGTGCATTGATTCTTCTTATGTACCTTTGCCTTCATTTTGCATTGATGATAGAGCCTCTTCAGCTCATTCTATCTCAGCTCCTTTGTCAGCACCAGGGTTGTTGGTAATGAGTTGTTTTGCCTCCCTTCCTAGGCACAGCTCTTCCCCTTTAGTCCCACTGGGGCTTGGCTCTCAATTCCCTTGCTCCTACTGATTTTCCAAAGCTACACCTCAAGTGGCTCTTTTATCTGCCTATGAATATACTCAAGTCACTGGCTCCCAGCTTTGCCTTTCCTCCCAACTCATTGTGGGTGGAAACAACCCTCTTTCACACTGGCGAGGACAGAGAGAATGATGTAAGCAAGGGAGTTCCTTTCTCCCTGCAGTCACAAGGCACTCACTCAGGAATGAGCCTGTCCATTCCTTGCAGTGAACTGGTTCACGCATAGCAATGGGCTGAACAGGAGCTTGGATGGAAACTAGAATTAAACTTGTTTCCATGTTTACTCGAGCAGGGTCAGGAGGGGAAGCAGAAGGTATGCAGTATTCCCCACCCTGAGGATTCTCAAATGAACGTGCTTATTTTATTTTTATCAAGCCAGAAATTCCTATTGTTTCCTTCTCTAACTTCATTTGAGATTTTATCTCCCTCATTGCCATGCACCATTCCCTGAGTAGCCCGGAGCAAAGTGCCTCAGATTGCCATTTGGGCTTGGGCATTCATGTTCTTGTTTTACTCTGTGGCTGTAATAAGACTGAAAACAAAGTAAAATGGAAAAAAAATAAAGTTTGCCACTTTAACCATTTTAAAGTGTACAATTCAATGGCATTAAGTACAGGCTGATATTATGCAACCTTTTGCTGTCTGGGCTGTCTTGTTTGGTGACTGATCATACTTAGTTGCTGTCACCTCTAAACCTAGCTGGCTTTCTTTATGTGGGAAACACATTATCAATCTATAACCAATGCTATGAAAAGACCCAGATAGCAACTTTCAGCCTATCTTAGTAACATGTTTCTTATGGTGCATTTTGTTTTGTTCTGTCTTTATATTTAAAGATTTCATATTTGAAATCTCATTAGACATCACTTTTCCCTTGCCATGGGTATGCTCTCCATGGAATTTGCTCCCTTCCTTAGCTCATGGGCATTTAAAGCTGGTTTCTGAGTCCTCACTTCCTCAATCAGGTTTCCATAAAAAGCTTATGATATCCAGATCATTACCACTCACATTTTCTTGGTCCAGTCAAATATGGTTTCTAACCCCAATCATGCTCCTGAAATTGCTTTTTTAAAATACAGTACACCCCCCCCCCAAAAAAAAAAAAAACACAGAAGCATATTGTGTTCCTTGTCTGATGACTCTCAATGACCTGGCTGACCCATTCTTTTAAATTTTTTTCTCAGAAAATCAAATACATGCTGTGCCAGTTTGGATGTATTATGTCTGCCAAAACACCATGCACTTTAATGCAGTCTTGTGGGGGCAGACGTATTAGTATTGATTAGGTTAGAATATTTTGATTGTTTCCATGGAGATGTCACTCAACCAACTGTGGGCAAAACATTTCATTAAATTCAGGGTGGGTCTTGATTTAAACTGTGCTGGTTTGAATGTATTATGTCCCCCAGAAAGGGCCATATTCTTTGATGCAATCTTGTGGGGCAGACATAATAGTGGGGGTTAAGTTGGAAAGTTTGGATTAGGTTTTTTGCATGGAGATGCGCCCCACCCAACTGTAGATGATAACTGATGAGATATTCCTGTGGAGGCATGGCCCCACCCATTCAGGGTGGGCCTTGATCAGTGGAGCCATATAAATGAGTTGGCTCAAGGAGAGAAAACAGAGTGCAGCTGTGAGTGACGTTTTGAAGAGGAGCAAGCTTGCTAGAGAGGAACGTCCTGGGAGAAAGCCATTTTGAAACCAGAACTTTGGAGCAGGCACCAGACACGTGCCTTCCCAGCTAAGAGAGGTTTTCTGGATGCCATTGACCATCCTCCAGTGAAGGTACCCGATTATTGATGTGTTACCTTGGACACTTTATGGCCTTAAGACTGTAACTATGTAGCCAAATAAACCCCCTTTTTATAAAAGCCACTCCATCCTGGTGTTTTGCATTCTGCAGCATTAGCAAACTAGGACATAAATACTGGAGTCCTATAAAAGAGCTCACAAACAGAAGGACCTCAGAGCAGCTGAGAGAGACATTTTGGAGATGGCCACTGAAAGCAGGATTTGCTGACACTGTGGAGGTTCCAGCCCAGTGTTTGCTCTGGAGAAGCTAAGAGAGGACAAAATGCCCCTAGAGCAACATTTTGAAGAATGCACAGGAGCTGAGACAGGGGCTAGAACATACCCCAGGATCAGCAGACACCAGCCACATGCCTTCCCAGCTAACAGAGGTCTTCCAGATGCCATTGGCCTTCCTTTGGTGAAGGCATACTTGTGCTGAAGCCTTAATTTGAACATTTTTATGGCCTCCAGACTGTAAATTTGTAACCAAATATACCTCCTTTATAAAAGCCAATCCATTTCTGGTATTTTGCATAACAGCAGCATTAACAAACCGGAACACATACTGATCCAGGACATCTGCAAGAAAAGACAACAAAAGGATGAACTCATCTGTGGTACTGATGCTCAAACAATCGCTGAGTTTTGGTGTGTATATTCTTCTGGTACTCTCCTATTGAAGATTGTGGTTTCATCTTGATCAATCGAAGCACTCTAAGTTTAAGTTTACTTTTTTTTAGTTTTTTCTTCTTACTTAGCATTTTAGCATGAATATTGTTAAATAGTTCCTAATGATCATTAGCTTATAGTCACTTGTGCATTGAAATGATTTGCATAATCATTCTTCTGGTTGGCTATCTCCTCCTCCCCCCTCATACTTATTAAACAGTTTCTTGCATCTTTTGAATGATCCCTAAGTTTGGCCCATTTACCATCTGAGGATGTCAGGAGTTTTATTTGCTTTTATTTTTAGTTGTTTGGCTGAAGCTGTGTACTGATGAAGGAGAGCAAGGTTATGGGGTACAATTGTCTTGGTTGTCTTGACTTCAACTTTAGTAGCTGTGTGAACTTGGGTCTTCAGTTTCCCGCAGTGGTCCTCAAACTTGAGCATTTATCACAGCCAACTGGAGGGGTTGTTAAAACAGATTGCTCGACCCACCCCAAAGTTTCTAATTTGGTAGGTCTCGGGTGGGGCTGAGAAGCTGCCTTTCTAACAAATTCCCAGTTGATGTTGATGCTGCTGGTCAGGGGACTGCACGTTGAGAATTACTGCGTCAGATTCCTCATGTGTATCACAGATAATAGAACTTTCCTGGTAAGAATTACAAGGATTACTTGTGGTCTTTGGAAGAGTTTGGAATACTGCCCAGCACATAGAAAATACTCAGATGATAATTGGCGTAATATCTCCTTAAAAAGACAGGGGTTACAGGAAAATGTGAGGGAAGTTATGCAGATACAGGGTTTATGTAGCTTATGCAATCATATTTTGTCCTTTGCCTTCATTCTGTCACTTCTAAGTAAAAGACCAGTATTTTCCCTATTTTCTTAACATATTTACATCATGTGTGCATTTGTGCCTATGTAAATACAACCTCTATTTGGGTATATTTAAATATCAATGTATATTAATGTATCACCTTATATGAGTCTGACTAGTGGCTATTTGGTTGTGTGTCTGTGTATATTGTCACACACACGTCATCACTAACCAGATCAATAGACAACTTTTCCAGCACCACAGATGTCCCTTCTTTTCTTTCCCAGTCAAAACTCCCAAGGATAATCATTATTTTGACCTCAGTCACCATAGATTAACATTGTTTACTATCAATTTATATAAATTAGGATATTTTTGGCATGGCTTTTCTTGGATATTCTGTGAATCATCCACATTACTGCCTGAAAAAAATGTCTCCTTTTGTGGTCTGTGCTTTAGGAAATGATCAACAGAAATGCTCTGAATAGACTTCCATGTATTATTATTATTTTAATAGACTTAAGCTCTAATTTATTTGGGATGTATATACAGGAATAAAACTGCTGGGGCCTAGGGTATATGTGAATATTTAACTTTGGCAAACTTGATAGTTTTATCATCTTAACTCTTGCCAGCAATGTATGAGAGTTCGGGTTCTTCTATATTATATATAAGGTTGTATGATGTTTACTTAATTAACATTCTGGGTGTGTAGTGCGCTATCATTAGGTTCTTAATTTGCATTTCCCTGTGGTCTAATGAGTTAAGCACGTCCCCCTGTGCTTATGGCCATTTGGGCATTCTCTTTGTTGAAGCACCTGTTCTAATCTTTTATTTTTTTCCCATATGAAAACACCTACCATTTTTTTTTTATATGTACTTGTTGGAATTCCTTATTGATCCTTTTGAAAAATGTATCAGTTACACATATTCTCTGAGTTTGCAACCTGTCTTTTTGCTTTCAACGATAACTATTCAATGAATCCATATTCCCAATTTAAAATTAAATGCAGTTTGTCAGCCTTTACTTTTATGGCTAATACACTTTGCATTCCATTTAAGTATCCTACTTCAAGAAAATGGAGATATTACTTTTTTTTCTTTCTAGGTGCTTTGTCTTACTTTTTGCAATTAGGATCACAATCAATATCAAATTAGTTGTATGGTATAAGGTATGGCTCAGGATTTTAAATACTGATACCTAACTGACAGTCTTCTTTGCTAATATGAACTATTTATGTCAAGCCAGGAAGTAGAAGGAACATCCTACATAACTTTTACTACTGTTGGGTGGGGGGTGGTTTCTCCCAGGTTTGTGAATAAGAACAGCCCCACGGCTGGCATCTCAACAACTGATCTTTCATATAAAGCTGCTGATTCATTGATTTCTTTTTCTTCAAGTGACCCCCTTCTCCTTAATTCTTCTTCAGCTCTGTAATCTAAATTCTCACACTTTGGAAAATATGACTTTTCCATAGTAAGCATTTCATGTGCAACCCATTCTGCAGCAGCTGAACGCTGATGAATTAAGGAAGTTCACATCTCTACTGAGTTCTTCTCCTGAAGGGTGAGCTACAGCAGACCCCATGGTCTGAGGTGGAAGAGGCTAGTGGCAAGCAAATGGCAGAGATTCTGACCAAACTTTTGGAGGATTGTGATCATGAACATCTTGGAAAAGACGAATCTCACAGAATTGTCTAAGCCAGCAGAAGGCTCAAGTCCTGGGTAATTAGAACTCAGTATACACTGGGTGTTCCAAAGAAAGAATTAAGTCCCCATGGTTTTAGAAACATCGGCAATATCATTGCAACCTGTAAGAGTTCCATATGTATTTGTTGGAATTTCTCTGGTCTAATGTGTTGAGCATCTTCCCCTGTGCTTGTTGTATTGTACTGAATACAAATGCTAGATATTCGCACAGGCTAGTGGTGAGAATGGACCCTGTTTGAGGACTCTGTCTATTTCTGTCTTCTACTTTCTATCTACACTAACCTTTCCTTTCCTCTGCCCTCTTATACTGTTGTCTAGTTTACCACCTATGCAAGCATAGCTGAAATATAAAAATCAAATATGATTTAATTGAATGTACCCTAAATTAAAAGTTCTGTAGATACTCTGTAACTTGTACAGGAGGGAGCTCTCTGATCTCATATCCAGCTATGTCTGGAGGAGGCAGGAGGAAGGTGAGAGTTCCTAGAATCAAGAAGTATCTATTTTTACATTGTAAACCTGTTCCTTTAACCCTATATTCTCCTTTAGTAAAAGTGTGTTGTAGCTGAATTCTTGTTTTGAGTGCTCTTTAGTTTTAAACTATTGTCTGTCCCTATACTCTGATTTGAGTGGGATGTTGCTTGAATGAAGCCCAAATCAGCTGAGTTACGACCTGATAAGGCTCAGGCCTTTTCTAAGGGAGCGCAGAGGTTTGAGGTGTGAAGAGAGGAACCTGTGACAGTATTCCGATGACTGCCCGAAATAGGCTGTGTCCCTCTCTGAGGGCTTGGAAACGGCTGGCCGATTCCTGGGAGCCTGGGTGGGCCCTGCAGGCCTGGTTCCGGAGCCCCCTGGTGCTCAACTGCTAGGAGAGCATCCCCCAGACTCTCCTAATACCCTCCGGAAGCCCCGGCCCACCCTGGGCGGCTTGAGGGTCCACAGCTCACGGGATCTCGCCATCTACCCGCGGGTCCCGCCTCTCCCCATCGTCTGCGGAGCCTTCAGAAACTGACCCCTATCGACACCCCGCCCCCTCCCCCAACCCCAATCAAATCCTGGCCGCGCAGCAGGTGCTGGAATAGGACCCCAGCCCTCCCCATTCGGCCCCGCAGCCCCCTCCCCGCCAGGGCTTGCCTAAGACGCTGCAGGGGCGGGGCGGGGGTCTCCAAGCCCGGTGCCGGGACGAGGTGGTCCCAGGCCTGTCTGTCCCCTCGCCCGGCAGCCTCCGTGGAGGGGGGACGCGGGGGCTACGGACAACTGCCGAAAGGGGCACAAGGAGCGAGTCTGTGGAGCCCTGCGACCCTTGCCCGCCCACACGCCAGCCCTCCAACTCCCACAACCCCCATCCCCGCCGGACGCCACCCGGAGGGACCCGAGAACCCGCCCCACCGCGGCCCCTGCCCTGGGAGGGGAGCGCAGCCCCCGGGGCCTCTCCGCGCGCGGGTTCCGGCGCCGCCTGGTGACACCTGGTGCACCTGCCCCGGGGACCCGCCCCACGTCCCACCCACCTGAGGGAGGTCCGTCCCCTGGCCGTGTGTGGGGCAGGGACTGGTTCCCAATCCAGGGTCCCCACCTTGAGTTAGGGAGAGGGTTAGGGCGAGGTAGAGGTGGGGGGCTCATTTGCGAGGGAGACAGGGTGACAGTCAAGGCTACTGCGAGGATGAGGATGATGCATCACAAAACCTTCTCATGTCCACGTCGATGGAAACAGCTGGAGTCCGACTTGGAGCAGGAGATCTGGGGTCCCCCAGGCCCGCAGGTCTGGTCTGGATCCTGATTGTTGCTTCCTGGCTGTGGGACCATCCTGAGGATTTCTCAAGTCCTCTCAGGGAAGACGCCCAGTGTTGCTCGGGGGGAATCCCGGGGACCGCTCAGAGGATGAGCCTCTGGATAGTTTTCAAAGTCCCACTCGGTGGCCTGGACTAGACCCTGCTGACGGGAGAGGCCGGGGGAGGCCCTTCCTGGCCTCTGAAACCTGCGGAGGACCCTCAGATGCCGCAGCCCCCGCGCCTGCCAGGGAGGCCTTGGGTGTGCCTGCGCATCAGCAGCTGGCCCTGCTGGGATCCGGTGGTCTCGGGGCCCTTCTGAAAATATTTTCACAGGCCCCTTCAGCTCCTGGGGTCTCCATGAACCTGCGTTGAACGTGGGAGGGGCCGGGTGGACCTAAACTGAGCAGGTAGGTGGGTTGTCAGGCGGAGATAGTGCCTGGAGGCGCCTTCCTCAGGCCTCGGGCCCAGCGGCCCCATCAGCACCTGGAGGGGAGGTCGGCGCCCCCGAGGCTCTCCTGGAGGGTAACAACCCCCCACCCACCTGGGTGGGTACATGCAGAGCAGGCGTCCTGCAGCACCTCAGCGAGACCCACCTGGAATCCATCTACCGCCTCGAAGGCAGCGCCTCCTCCTCACCTGCCCAGGCCTGGACTCCTGCGGGGTCGAGCACCCACACCCCCGGGGCCAGGCCTGCACCTGTGCATAAGCGTAGGGGCCCATTGCGCCAGGAGCGAGTAATTAGTGTCTGTTGGTGGTTTGAGGGAGGGGCGGCTGCCAAGAACAGTGAGCTCCAGGTGTGGTGAGGCTGTGGGGCCGCCAGGTAGGTGGGGCCTGGGGGCGATGGGAAGCCGCCGCGGTGCTGCTCTCTGCCCTGACTGTGGGATGGACGGAGGAGGAAGATGGAGCTGCCGCCACTTCACCTGCCACACCTGTCACCTGCCACACCTGTCCTGACGCACAGCGCCAGCCTCAAGGTGGGTCCCACCGGCCTCCCGCGTCAGCAACCGCAGCTCCATCCCCAACACCTCTCGGTGCAACTTCCCAACACCCACTTCCCCACCTTCAAATACACGGAACCGAGATGCTCTCTGCCCCATCACCAGGGGAAGCCCAGCTGTGGCCGGGACCTCCTGGGCGGGCTCCCCCTTCTAGCTCCCCCTTCACGGCCAGAGCGATCCTGTTCAGACCTAAGTGAGCTCCTCGGCCTCTGCACACGGTAGACCGTCGGGTTCACGCTCGCACTGGACGCCAAGGACCCATCGTCCCTCTTTATTTAAACGTTACAGTATTTACAGTTCCAGCCCCCCCCCATCCTGCTTCCCTGTTTACTTTTTTCCGTAGGACTCATTGCCTTCCAATAAACTATATTATTTGCTTAATTTGTTTATTAATACTACAACATAAGCTCCAGTAAATCAGGGATTTTTCTTTGCTTTATCTCCTCTGTTATAATCTAATCACCTAGAATAAAGTTGGTATTTAGTAAATGGGTGATGCATAGTTTTATGACTCAAAATTTCTCCTTTATAATGTATTTTGAACACCTTTACATTTAAAAATATATTTAATTTTTAAAATGTTTTTTATAGAGAAGTTGTAGGTTTACACAGCATGCATAAAATGTATAAAAAATGGAGTTACCATATACCACCCTATTACTAACACCTTGCATTATTGTGCTATATTTTATTCATGAAAGAACATTTTTGTAATTGTACTGTTAACTATAGTCCAGCATTTACAATAGAGTTCACTGTGTTTTACAGTCCTATAGTTTTTAACCACATTTTCATATATAATTCAGTACTGTTAATTATATTTTGAAACACATGTCTTATAATGAGAAGAATGGACACCACCATTTCACTTAATTAAGCATCTAAGTAAGAGCTTCCTGTCTTCAAAATTGATTGCAAATGTGCCTCTGTCAGTGCTGGTTGTGTGCACCAGAGCAAATTAAAGTGTACATTGACCCTACTGGTTCTTCAAACATGAGAGATTCAAACAGTTCCCATAAATACTTCCTGATGAATAATAAAATAAAATACCATAGGCTTTAAATGCCTTACATTTTCACTAGCTGCACAATTTGTCTAAATAAGCTTTTTCCTGCCTTACACATGTTTTTAGCACCATCACTTGTAACACGTGTCAGCAGATTCCACTTCAGGTAACTCCTTGAATAAACAGTCACAACTGAGCACCTGGGGGCTCATTAAGAGCCAAGGAAAACCCCTTCTCATCATTTGCCTTGCCTTCTTTTTCTCCATTTTAACAGTTTGCAGGTGTGCAGTTCATTGGTCTTGTTTTCATTGACAGTGTTGTTCAATTATCACCTCCCTCCATCACCAAAGCTTTTTCATCACACAAAACAGAAACTCTCCTCAGTTATCAGTGACTCTCCACCACCAATCCCAAGCCCCTGATGGCTTGTAATCTATTTTCTGTCTCCATGTAGTTTCTTATTCTACATAATTCATATAAGTGCAACTATGCCATAATTTTTTCTCTTGCTTTTCTCACTAAGCATAATGTTTTCAAGGTTCATCCATGTTTCAGCTTGTACCAGAACTCCATTTCTTTTTACAGCTGAATACTATTCCTTTGTAGGTATATACCATTTTGTTTCATTTATCATTTGATGGACATTTTAATTGCTTCCACCTTTGGCTATTTAAAATAATGCTAAATAGCTATTTAAAACCTCCATTTTGGCTATTTAAAATAATGCCAAATGATGCTAAGACAATTTGTGTAAAGTTTTTGTTTGTATATCTGTTTTCACTTCTTTTCAGTATGCAAGTAGGAGTGGAATTGCTAAATCATATGGTCGTTCTGTGTTACACTAATTGAGTTATTGCCTAAGTGGGTTCCAGTTTCTTCACTGTTTTATATTCCCACCAGGAATGTATGAGGGTTTCTGTTACTTGACATCCTCTCGAGTAACAGAAACTTATTTGGACTTATTTTCCATTTTTTGAAGAATGGTAGTTCTTCCTTTTTATTTGTATTTCTCTAATGCATTATTAGCCAATGCAATAATTGTCTAATTATGTCTAGCAAATTTTCATTTTATTATTTGTCATTGGTTTATCTTTTTTGGAGAAATGTCTATTCAACTGTATTCCTGTTTTTAAATTGGGATATTTGTCTTTTTGTTGTTTTAGTAGTACTTTATTTATTCTGGATATTAAACTTGTATCATACATATGATTTACAAGTATTTTTCCCAATGTCTTAGGTTTTCTTTTTACTTTCTTGAAAAGGTCCTTTTATGCACAAATTTTTTTTTTTTTTTTTTTTTTTTTAATTTTGATGAAGTCTTGTTCCTTAACTTAGGGGGAAATATTTCAGCCTTTCATCATTGAGCTTATTTCAACTGTGTGTTTTTCATCAATTCCCTTTTTCATGTTGAGGAAGTGTTTTATTCCTAGTTTTCTGAATGATTTTATCAGAAATGAGCATGGGAATTAAAAAAAAATTTTTCTGAGTCCATTGAGATGATCATGTGGTTTTTGTCTTTCATTCTATTAATGTTGTTATTTTCTTGTTGATTTTAAAATTTTTTTCAATTATGGAAAAATATACATAACATAAAATGATTTTAACCATGTTGAGTGGGCAATACTGTGACATTAAGTACATTGACAATTTTGTGTGACATTGACCACTGTCTATTTCTGGGCTATTTTCATCATCCCAAACCAGAACTCATGTCCATTTGGCAATAATTCCTTCCCCCCAAGCACCCCTGGTAACTGTTATCCTGCTTCTTGTCTCTATAAATTTGTTTGTTCTGTGTATTTCATATAATAGCAGTCATACAATATTTGGCCTTTTGTGTCTGGCTTATTTTACTCAACTTCATGTCTTCAAGTTTCATCCTTGTTTTAGCATGTGCTAGCACTTTATTCCTTTTCTTATTTCTGAATAATATTCTATTGTATAGATACACCGTATTTTTGCTTATCCATTCATGTGTTGATGGACTGTGGGTTAATCCCACCTTTTAGCTATTGTGTACAATGATGTCATGAATACTGGTGTACAAATGTCTGTTTCAGTCCCTGCTTTCAATTCCTTGATGTATATAGGTGGGAGAGGAATTGCCAGCTCACATGGCAGTTCTACATTTAACGTTCCGGCTGCATCATTTTACATTCTCACCAACAATGTATGAGGGTTCCTACTTCTCAACATTCTCACCAACACTTGTTATTCTCTGATTTGTTAGTAACAGCCATCTAGTGAGTGTCTCATTGTACTTTTGATTTGAATTTCTCTAATAGCTATTGATGTTGAGCATCTTTTCACATGCTGATTGGTCCTTTGTATGTCTTTTTTTTTTTTTTTTTTAAAGTAACATCTATTCAAGTCTTTTGCCCATTTTAAAATTTGGATGTTTGTCTTTTTGTTATTTAGTTTTAGAGATTCTATATGTATTCTGCATATTGTAGTAATATCAGAGATACTTTTTTAAAATATTTTGCTTCATTTGGTTTTCTTTTCACTTTATTGGTAATGTCCTTTGATTATCAAAAGTTTGTAATTTAGATGAAGTCCATTATATCTGTATTTTTCTTTAGTTGTTTGTTTCTTTGGTGTAAAATATAAAGATCATTGCTTACTTTAAAGTCCTGAAGATAGTTCTCTACATTTTCTTGTAAGAATTTTATGGTATTAGATATAATATTTGGGTCTTTGATCTTTTTGGAATTAATTTTTGTGTATGATGCAATGTATGGGTCCACATTCATTCCTTTTTTAAAATTCAGTTTGATTGAGATATATTCACAGTCATCCATGGTGTACAATCAACTGTTCACAGTGCCATCATATAGTTGTGCATACATCACCCCAATCTATTTTTGTTTAATTACTAGCGATTTATGTTTATTGTCTGCCTCTCTTCATAGAACTTAAGCCCCATGAAGAGAGCAATTTTTTGTGTTTCATTCACTAACATATCCCAAGTACCTAGAATATAGCTGGCATTCAAGAACATTTGTTAAACAAACAAAACATATCTGGATAGATTTAGAAATAGATTCAGCGAAAGGATGGAAAGCCTAACAGTGGATCAGAGCATTCAGACTGGGAAATCAGCCAGGTCCCTCAGTTATTTGTAACTCACTGAGGTGTGTGCTGTGTGATGCCGGTGAACTTAGAGCCAAGAAGAGGGATGGCTCCCATCTGATGTTGTCACTCTCTGCAATCGTGGGGTCCAACTCTTGGGAGATGAACTGTACAGTCTTGACCTGCAACCCGAAGCTCCTTACTTGGTTGTGATTCAGGCAGCAAACAGGTGTGCTTGTTCTCCAAAGCTGCTATCCACTCCTCCTTACTTCCAAAAGCAGCATCCTGGTGAGAAGATTCCAGGAAATGTCAGCTTTGGAAGGTGGTGGAAACGATGCTTGTTGAAAGTGGTCGAGGTGATGTTTAGCACCCAGAAACAGCCAGAAATGTCTCAGAGTGGCTCCTTCATCTCATCACCGGTTGTAGCTCAGTTTTAATACATTTTTTTTTTCAGAGCATTTGTAGGTTTACAGAAAAATCATGCAGAGCATAGTTTCCTTATACCCTCCTCACACATGCAGTTTTCCCGGTTATTAATATTTTGCCTTGTACTATATTTGTTACAATTGATAAACCATATTGTTAAATTATTAGCTAAATCTATAGTTTACAATAGAATTCACTCTGTGTTGCACAGGTCGATGCTTTTTGTTTTGCTTTATTATTTTATTGTGATGCCATATATGTAACATAAAATTTCCCATTTGCGCACTTTGAAATCTGCAGAGGTGTTAATTATATGCACAATGCTGTGCTCCCGTCACCACCATCCACCTTGGATGCCCCGCTGGCTGCAGCCCCGGCCTTCTCCCGTCCTCACCTGGCGATGGCGGCCGATCTTGCTGCAGGTGTCAGCAGCGGAGCGAGCGGTGACGGCTCAGTGTCCTGGGTGGGCGCTGCCCCCGAGCAGTGTCCGTGCTGCCGCTGCTGCTGCAGATTCTCGCCGTGGGCGCCGCCGCCCGTGCCCGAGGCAGCCGTTTCCCCTCGTTTCCGGGTCTCTCTGGGCGGCCCCGGTGTGCTCAGGGCGCCTGGAGCGGGGGAGCAGCGAGTGCGGGCGGCGGGGGAGGGCGCGGGGAGCCGCGGTGGGCACGGCCGGGGGCGGAGGGGGCCCGGGATTTTTCTGTCCTGTTTTGATTGATTGTGAAGGAAACACAAAAGGTCAAGATTTATTTTTATTTTTTATTTTTTTACTTTTTTTTTTATTAAATTCAGTTTTACTGAAATAATTCACACACCATACAATCATCCATGGTATACAATCCACTGTCCACAGTATGATAACACAGTTATGCGTTCATCACCACAATCTATCTCTGAACATTTTCCTTACATCAGAAAGAACCAGAACAAGAATAAAAAATAAAAGTGAAAAAAGAACACCCAAATCATCCCCCCCATCCCACCCCATTTGTCCTGTAGTTTTTATCCCCATTTTTCTACTCATCCATACACTAGATAAAGGGGGTGTGATCCACAAGGTCTTCACAATCACACTGTCACCCCTTGTAATCTACATTATTATATAATTGTCTTCAGAAGTCCAGACTGCTGGGTTGGAGTTTGGTAGTTTCAGGTATTTACTTCTAGCTATTCCAATACATTAAAGCCTAAGATGTGTTATCTATATAGTGCATAAGAATGTCCACCAGAGTGACCTCTCGACTCCATTTGGAATCTCTCAGCCACTGAAACTATTTCGTCTCATTTTGCATCCCCCTTTTGGTCAAGAAGATACTCTCGGTCCCACGATGCTGGGTCCACATTCATCCCCAGGAGTCATACTCTGCGTTGCCAGGGAGATTTACACCCCTGGGAGTCGGGTCCCACATAGTGGGGAGGGCAGCGAGTTCACCTGTCAAGATGGCTCAGTTAGAGAGAGAGAGGCCACATCTGAGCAACAAAGAGGTACTCAGGGGGAGACTCTTAGGCACCATTACATACAAGTTTAGACTCTCCTTTGTGGTAATGAGCTTCATAAGGGCAAGTCCCTTGCTCCAGGGCTCAGCACATCAAACTGCCAGTCCCGATGTTTGTGACAACATCAACACCAGTCCAGGTGAGGATGTCCAACACATCCGCACCTTCCCCCAGATCCTCAGGGCTGGGGAGGGGGAGGCTGTAAATATGTTTTTTATTATCTGCCCAAATTACTCTAGGATGTGTCACTATTTTACTCCAGCCTATACTAACCTACCATATCAAGATTTATTTTTGATAATTAGTAAATTCTTCCAGCAGATGACTCTCAGTGGAGTTACTGACCTTTCCCTTTATTTTCCTTTTTGATTTAGTGAAATGATTACTAACAGTTTCTACTTTTCTAAAACACGTCCTTACCAAGAGTAAATCTTCCATTTGGCTTGCCTTGGTTTTGGTTAGTTTTGCCTTTTTCCTTGCAGCAGGCTTGTAATAGAACTAACATAAGGGCTCACACCTGAATCTTCTCGAGTTTTTTTTTTTTTTTTTTTTACTTTACAGTGTAAAGAGCGCTCCATTTCCAATGAAGTTTTATCTTTTTTACATTAAAAAATTATGTATCAATACTTGTAATTGTTAGGTCATTCAGGAATCCACACAATGCAGCAAGTCATGGTTTAAGTAGAGTTTAAGGTTTATTAGAGGAAGAAAGCAGGTGGGAGCCATCAGAAAAGAAAGGAAGAATGGCTCCAGCCCTCTATCTGAGAGCAGCATTTTTTAAAGGAAAAACCCACGTTGGGTGTTGGGGGGAAGGGTCCTGCTGAGTGTGTTCTGTGCCTCAAATGGGTGAGTGCTTATCAATTTCTGAGCTGACTGGTTACAAGGGTTCTAACACACTACCCTTCTTTGATGTGTACTGTATTATCTATGTGGAGGAAGTAGGCCTTTTGGCTTGTTGTGGTCCTTCATCTTATGGGCCTATCTGATCTTCCCTTGTCTGCCCCCTGGGGTCTAGGTGCCACTGTGACTGGGATTTCTAAAACAGCCTTCAACTCTTAGTTTATGGCACACCTGGTATCTATGAGATAAGCAGCAGGGTCCCTGGATCAGACATTCCTTCTATATGTTAGACTCTTTTTTCTGGCGTCTAATAGTAATATATTTTTGTTGCTTTATCAATTCTATATTATTAATAATTTTATTGATAACAATAAAAAAAAAACACTTAAGCCTATGCTCCCAGGAAATTAGTTTTAAAACTTAAATTTCAATTTATAAATTGTTTTTGTGTAGGCAGATATGAGAAGGTAATTAAAAAGATTTTCATGCATAAAGTCCATCACATTATCATAAAACCCTGTGGGGGAAGTAGACTGAAACAAGAGTTGAGGGAGTTAAAGCAACAGAATGAAAGTTTTAACCTTTAATAACAGCTCATTGGTGTATCTTTTTTTGTTAAAAAAATAGGTATCAAAATCCTATGTTATTTATAGTCTTTGGAAACTTTTAAAAGAGTTATGTTAATAGATTTATTTAGTGTCAATATTTATAGCATGCCAGAAATGACATCCTTTCCAGGGTTTAAACTTACGATGAAAAATTTTGAATATCAACCGAAAAATGTTTGATGATGAACGTAACTTTGCAAAGATACTTTATGGGAAAAGAAAGAAAAATGTGACCACAACAAGTTTAGATCATGTTTCTGAAAATTCCTCAAATATTAGAATGACTTGGGACATTTGTTAAACATACAGACTCTGGGAAATTCACACCTAGAAAATTCAATTAGTCAGATGAATTCAATTACTCTTCCTCAGAATTTCCAGGAACCCCACCCTTATTTTCAGGGGCTTCTGGATGTCCTGCAATGTGGAGGGAGGTTGGGAGGTGCAAGCAAAGCCAGGGATCTGGGTCTGTGCTTCTTACTTGTGACTGTGCTTTTGAGTCACTGAGGCCCTGCTTCTTCAGATTCAATAAATTAAATGAACTGCCTGTGAATTTTAAAAAAGTGCACAGTATTCTGGGCTGGACCTGACAGCCTGAATTTCTAACAAGCTCCTAGGTGATCCCATTTGGTTCAACTGTGAAACAAATTTTGAGTTGCAATGGCTAGGACCTTGTAAAAATACCCATGTCCTGGCCATCTCCCACACCAACTGAATCAGTATTTCCAGAGATGGAGTGTGTGTTATTAAAGCTCCCAGATGTTGCTGGGCCAGATTCCAGATATTTCAGATGAGCAACTGGGATGGAAAGCAACTGCTGTAGGTAGGTTCCATCTCTGCTTATCGTTCTCCATATGAAGCCCTCCTGCCAACGAAGCCTTCACCGTCACCCCAAAACCAGAGTGATACTTTGCTAAACTCTACGAGTAGCCAATGGTGGTGGTTCTGTCCAGGACAGGTAGGGGCTGTGCAGGTGACAGCTCAGCTCCCAGGAGACTCCTGAACACAACAAAGATGTATAGGGCCCAGACCGCTCTGTGGATGCTGGGAAGGTGTGCTACGGCAAGTGGTTATTTACCTAAAGTAATTTCCATGGAGAAGGACAAGGTACATTTGCAGACAGGTTGAGAGAAAACAAACTTAGTACCATAAAGTATATGGGCCTACAGTCAATCAGGGAATACGAGCCAGAGGAGTACTAGGAAGGGGGAGTATAGTCTCCTCAGATCTCTCCACCTGCAGGAGCCTGCATAATATGTGCTGTTTGCATAGGAGGAATGTCTAGTTTTGATCTCATCAAAGCCTGTAGCCATAGGGGCTGCCTCCCCCAGCCAGCATGGAGATGTGCTCCCACAGGAGGACAGCTCAGGAAATTACCTGTTCCTCTCACATTTTCTCCATGGGTATCCCATGGCCAAGCACAGCCCCTCTGAGCAGCAGTCAAGGAAGCTACCCCTAGGCCTTCAAATTGTCTCTGGGATCCTTGGATGCAGTCAGGGGGGAAATGAGGCCTCCTTCCAAGTGAGAGAGCCATCTTGTGACAGGAAGCCCCATTGAAGCCCCCCAAGACAATATTTTTGAGGGTAACCTTATGAGAGGCTCTAGAACCAGAAACACTCAGCTATACCACAGTAAATATGAAATGATAAATATTAACTGTTTAGAGCCATTATGTTTGGGGATAATTTTTAATGCAATTTTATGGAGATATATTCACACACCATCTAAACCATCCAAAGTGTACAATCAGTGGCTCACAGTATCATCATGTAGTTGTGCATACATCACTACAATCAATATTAGAACATTTTCATTACTACAAAATAAAAAAAAAATTAAAATAAAAAAACAACCAAATCCCATACTTGGGGTACTTTTTAATGTAGCAATAGATAACTACTTGTTGCAGTTTCCTCCAACCACTCTTTCCCTCATGTCCCACACCTGAACCTCCTGCAGCCTGACACCACCATGATACCTCCCCTGTCTGTCCACCTCTGTGGCTCCCCTAGACAGTCATGCCTGCTCAGGGTTCTCCCCTCCTCCACAGAGGCTCCCACCAGCATCACCATGGTGAGCTATAAAACATGGATCTGGACTTGAGAATAACACTGGATCCTCTTTTCATTTAGCAAAACACCCAGCCCTCTTATCTCTTCTCCCCCATGATCTGTAGCCTTCCCTGCCCGTCTCATCTCCCTCACCTCCACCCTCCTTTCCATGGCTTCTTCCTGTTCTCAAACTGGCCAAGGGCTTTACGTCAGAACTTGAGCAGGGTGTCATGATGTCCAGAATGCCACCCACTCAAGCTCACCTGCCTTTGTCACTTCCTGTATCATGCTGCCTGTTTCTTCAAGAATTAGATACAACTGGCTACTTCAAAACAAAGGTCCTGGTTTGTTTGCATGTGTTTTTTTTTTCCTGTGTTCTCAGCTAAGCCTCACCAGTCACAGCAGGTGTGTTTCTTTTGGGCACTGCATCTGCACCCACTCAAGGAAAAATGCTGAATGAGTCAACGAGGGAGGAGGCAGCTGAGTATCTCCATCCCAGGTGAGAAAATGGAGGTTTTTATATGAATACCCCAGGTCTAATGAGGATAAATGCAATGACCTCATTTATATGCATGCATTCAATCATTCACTCCATCCATCCATCCATCCATCCATCCATCCATTCATTCATTCATTGTGTAGCTGGGAGACTGAAGCTCTGCAGCTCAAGCAGGAACATGTCTGGGGGAAAAGCAGGGCAGGTCCACAAAGAAAAGCCAGCCTGACAACCTGCTGTGACTCTGGGGGCACCAGGACCGCCCTATGGCCTGCTGTAAAAGATCTGGGGTCTCTTGAAATGACAGGACACGTACCAGACCACACTCCCTCCCATCTCTTTCCAAAAACACAGTGCACAGTCCAACCATGCTGAGTATTTCCCAAGCCAGAGTGATCCAAAGTAAGAGCCCAATAAGACCCAAAAGAAGTCTCCTGTCCCGGCTTGGATGACGGGGCTGGGGCCCTCACTTTCCCCCCACTCCTGCCTCTTCTCTCCACCAGGGAAGGACCCTCACCCATCCTGCTCTCCCCATCTGTCCTAAAGCCTGACTCCCCGCCCCCCCCACCCACGGGACGGACCCCGCAGAAGCAGGTGCCAAAACCCGACTCAGACCGGTTCAAACAGCCCCGGGGCAGCCTGTGCGCCCCTGGTGGCCGCAGACCCGAGGCCCGACGGCGAAGGGGCGCAGCTCGGGGACCCGCTCCCGCCCCGCCGCCCCCTCCCGGCTCAGCGCCCCCCCAGCCGCCCCGCCCCGGGTGCCCCCCTCGGCCGCCCCCGCAGCCCCTCCCGAGGCCGCGTCTCCCCCGCGGGGTGACTGGGAAGGGATCTGCCGGCGCGGGAAAGAGGGCAGAGAAGGGTGAAGTCATCAGGGCTGCGGGAGGCCGCGTGGGGCCCGGGGGGAGCTTCGGCTTCTGTGGAAACGGCCGGAGAACGGGAGTCCAGGGGGCGGCTGAGGAGAAACGTTCCCCGGAGAAGCGGCTCCGAGGGCGTCGCCGGGGGCCGAGCGCGGCTGCCGCTTCCGGGGCGCACACGGGGCGAAGGGCGGCGCGGAGCGGAGGCCTCGCGGGCCCAGGGCGGCGACCCCCGAGGAGGGAGAGGGGCGCGCTCGGCACCCCCACATCCGAGGGAGGAGCGGCCTCGGCGGGGCCCGTCTCGCCCTCGCCCTCCGCAGCCCGGAGCCGCGCAGTTGGCGGGTGGGTCATGGGGGAGACCCCCGACCCCGCCTCTCAGCGCCCAGCCCTGCCCCCCCCCCCGCCCCAATCACGTCACAAACCCCTTCCGGCCCCCGGGACGACCCCGGCCCAGATCCCCGAGCTCCCCTGAGATTCGGCCTCGCGAAGGAGAGACCAGGTGTGGTCGGACCCGCGACGCCGACGGCGCTGACGGTGTTTCCCGCTCGCTGAACTCCGGGGACGCGCGGAGTCGGCGCCTCGTTCTCTCCCTGCAGCTCCTGAGCAACGGGATCGCCCTGGTGAGGGTGATGGGCCGAGAACCGCGTAGGTTCAAACCCCGGTTCCTCCTTTCCCGCGCGGAGTGACTTCCGGCTGCACCGGGAACTCTCCTGGGCCTCTGCTCACCGTTTATAAAATGGGGACATCACAGTGCAGGCTCCCGTGAGGGCGGAATCGGATCACGCCTCCCCTCGGGTCGGTCCCGGCTTCCGCTTGGTGAGAGCAGCCGCAGTTGTGGGTGGCTGAAGTGACACGTGTGTGCTGATTGACTGAGCTCATTAGCTCACGGGGTAACTGCCTTGAGACCGAGTGGCCTGGCCCTCGCCGTCCGGCTGTCTTGCTGTGCTGGAAAGTGGGGGGCAGCATGGGGCAGGAGGACCAGGGTGCAGATTCACCCGAGGCCTTGTTCCTGGAGAGACGGAGGTGCGTCCTGACGAGAGAACAAAGGGCAGGAAGGGGTGGGAGGGCAGCAGTCACCTGTGACGGGCATCGGGCGTGTCATCCACATTGTCCCTGTTTCAGCCCGTGAGGACCCAGAGCTCAGAGTGAAGGACAAAGAGGAGGGACACACTGAAAGGGCAGAACTGGGTCTTAGTTTTCAATTACCTCAGCCCTGAGAGCAGAGGTTTTTACAAGAGACCGTTGCTTTATAAATGGATGTGGAAAAAACACAATCATTTTGTTTGCAGAGTGTCTTGGTAACTGTACTCTGACTTCAGTGGAAATGGGACACTGAAACCGTAAGAGACCTGAGAAATGAAGTCTTGCAAGACTCGAGGCCAGTCCAAGTTGAACCAGAGTGGGCAGAAGACGTCTTCAGGTAAGATGGCCCTAAGCTGCCACTCCCTCCGTCCGTGTCCCTGAGGAGACAGGCTGTGTCTGCCTGCTGAGCCCCTGGCGGGGGGAAAGAAGAAGCAGGTGCATTTCGCCTGCTCCCTCTTAACCACAGTGTGTTGGGGTGTCCATTCCAAAGCCACTGTCATGTCCAGGATGAAAGAGCAGAGGGCATCAGACACCAAGGACTCAACCTTGTGTTTGGGGGGCCAGGCAGGGGATCATGTGTGAGCTCAGGTGGGGTTTGGGCTCACTTCCTTCTGGGCTCGGAGCTCAGTGGGAAAGGAGCTGTTTGCAAAGGAGCAGTGAGAATGCACAGGTTTGTCCTGCAGCTGCATCATGGGGGTGGCCCGGGAGGCCAGGTGGCCCGACTTGGAGGGAGAGAATCAAGCTGGGAACCCTAGGTCTGAGAACGACCCCTTGTGTTAAGTCTTTAGGGCCTGTTTGTGGGCACTGCTGGCACCAGGATACCTAGCTGTAACTGCCATTGGCACTGCTGCTTCCAGTGACAATGGCAGTTATATCTCCTGCTTTCATCTACACAGAAGATGGTGACTGTCTGTCTCAGAGCCCCAGATGCTGAGGGAGGCTGAATCAGGGCAGACTGAGGGCAGGACCCTGAGAGGAGGGGAACATGCAGAGAGGGATAGGGTCAGGGCCGTGACCCCAGGGAGCTTGGGCAGGAGGGAAGAGAGGATCAGCTCTGGGTGCCCAGAAGTTCCCCTCCTTAGCATCTTTCACCTTTGCAGAATGTGAGGAGGTGAGCAGAGCAGAGCCCAGGCATGGTTGAGACACCCCAGAGCTCTGCCTCCTGCAGCCCCAGCCCTGGGCTCTCCTCTCCTCTTGCTGTCTCATGTGTGGGGGTAGCCTCCAGCCCCATCTGTTCTGACTAGTTCCAGGTCCTGCTGATGAGGTCTGCTCAGGGTAGGATCCTTGCTTACTTCTAGCAAGGAGGTGGAGGTGGGACACCAAGGACTCAACCTTGTGTTTGGGGGGCCAGGCAGGGGATCATGTGTGAGCTCAGGTGGGGTTTGGGCTCACTTCCTTCTGGGCTTGGAGCTCAGTGGGAAAGGAGCTGTTTGCAAAGGAGCAGTGAGAATGCACAGGTTTGTCCTGCAGCTGCATCATGGGGGTGGCCCGGGAGGCCAGGTGGCCCGACTTGGAGGGAGAGAATCAAGCTGGGAACCCTAGGTCTGAGAACGACCCCTTGTGTTAAGTCTTTAGGGCCTGTTTGTGGGCGCTGCTGGCACCAGGATACCTAGTTATAACTGCCATTGGCACTGCTGCTTCCAGTGACAATGCAGTTATATCTCCTGCTTTCATCTACACAGAAGATGGTGACTGTCTGTCTCAGAGCCCAGATGCTGAGGGAGGCTGGAGTCAGGGCAGACTGAGGCCAGGACCCTGAGAGGAGGGGAACATGCAGAGAGGGATAGGGTCAGGGCCGTGACCCCAGGGAGCCTGGGCAGGAGGGAAGAGAGGATCAGCTCTGGGTGCCCAGAAGTTCCCCTCCTTAGCATCTTTCACCTTTGCAGAATGTGAGGAGGTGAGCAGAGCAGAGCCCAGGCATGGTTGAGACACCCCAGAGCTCTGCCTCCTGCAGCCCCAGCCCTGGGCTCTCCTCTCCTCTTGCTGTCTCACGTGTGGGGGTAGCCTCCAGCCCCATCTGTTCTGACTAGTTCCAGGTCCTGCTGATGAGGTCTGCTCAGGGTAGGATCCTTGCTTACTTCTAGCAAGGAGGTGGAGGTGGGGAGTTGTTTCCTCTGAGCCTCACTTACTGGGAGAACAGCTCCTGAGCTGAGGTGCCTTGTATCAGGGAGCACCAGCCTGTCCTGATTCCCCTTTAAGTATGTACTACCCCCATCCTCCTGCAGTCCCCTCTGCTGAGCCAGACCTCTGTGAGCCCCCAACTGTGGGGCAACACCACCCACTTGCTGGCTCCCTTCTCATTGTTGGCCCTGTTCACAGTGCCATACATAGATAGAGAGTGGGATGTCCCCCTTCTGGCACTTCTCAAGGCACAGCTGCAGCAGGCTGGCATGAGTGCAAGGCTGGGAGGGAGCCCTGGGCCCTGGACCAGTCCCAGGAGCCCTGTTCCCATCGCGCCCTCCCCCAGCGTCTCAGTGTGCACTGACTCCTCATGCAGAGCCTCAGTTACTGTGGCTGGAAGGGAAAGGTCTGTCTAAGCCCACTGTCCGCTGCCCACAGCTTGGGGGAGGAAGCTGAAATGCTTTGGTTGTTTTTAGGCTCTGCCACGTAGAGGAACTTCTTTTTACCCCATCTTCATAGTACAGGGTCCTGCCCCTTCCGTCTCAGGCTCACATTCCCCATCTCACATAGAAGCACAAATGAGGAAAGTGGTTGTGAAGAAAAGGACGAAGATGTCCCAGATGAAGTGATGCTGCCAAAACATCACATTAAAAGTACTCTCAGAAATACTGCACAACATAAAAGGGCAACGGATAAAATGTTGGAAGCTGATGCAAATTTGGAAAGGAGCGTGACAGTTCATCCAAGCAAGGAAAAGATGTGTGCTCCATAACAAAAGTTAAACATCAAATACACAGCAGCAAGCATTACTCTCCATAACGTTTTTGACAAAGAAATAAAACACATTAATTTTCAGTGTTTTAAATGACAGTATACTAAACAAATTCTAGTTTTATATTTTTTTTTTCATTTTTCTATGTATGAACTCTGTTCCTCCCTGAATGAGCACATGATGGCAACATAAAGTAGAAGTGATAATTTGATACACAGAGATATTTTCATTACGGTTCTTGATGGACTTTACTTTTTGGAGCAGTTGTAAGTTTACAGAAAAATTATTCAGTAAGTAGAGTTTCCATACACCCCTCCACACACGCGCACACACACACACACACAGTTTTCCCTATTTTTCACATTTTGCTTTGATATAAAATGGAGGTTTTTGTTTGTTTGTTTTAATTCTGGTTTCTTTGAGGGTGACACACTGTTTCCTTGAAGCTGTTTTCACTCTGGAGCATTTTGGCCATTTTGACAGACCCAAATAGTCCCCAACAATTAGTCTTCCAGATTTGGGGGTATCCTTTCTGCTGAGTAAATCAATGAGACCCTGACTTTCACCCTAGCTTAATGAGTGATTCAGTCTGTCACTGAATCATATTAGTTAATCTGGATAAGCCAAAGACCCCAGCAATCAGGTTGGAGATTCAGGAATGTACAATATTGCTTTTCAGTTGGAAGCCAGGAGCCTAAAGAGGGAGGTGTGAACAGAGAGGACTGTGAAAGCTTCCAGGAGCAGAGGAGGGACCTGGGTCCTGTGTGCTGTCATCATCGCTGTGGTCCTTTGTGAGGTCAGAGCAGACAGCTCTGCCAGCGGTGCCTCGAGCTGGTGAGTGAGGACCTCAGTCTGAGGACACCACCATCTTGCCACCCTCAGCCAGAGTCTCCGCAGGGGTGCAGGCCGCGATTGCCCGGTTTTCCTTTTTCTTCTCTGCAGGTGAACAGAGTTCAGGCTTTGCTTTGGCTTATAAATGCAGTTTTGTTTTTACTTCATCCCAAATATTTTGATTTGTGTTTGGACTTATGTCACCTTATGAATGTTTAAAATACTTATTTATTAACCAAGAAGAGATTATGAAATGTATAACAGCTTACTGTTTGGGATTTTATTTACTGACATTTTCAGTATTCAGTTTTGTGCCCAGAAATTATAGTTCTTGTCATTTATGACTTTGTGATTTTGTTAGTTTGGCCTCCTTTAAAAAGCTTAAGAAATTTTCCACAGGATATTTTCAAGAGTGACGCCTTTATTTTGGATGTGAAATATTTATTGTCCTTAACTCTGTTCCAAAACGGTGATCCTAGTATATGTTAACTAAATAGGCATTGAAATGTGCATCTGAAACCCAGTGTCGGCATCTCTGATGATCAGGGGCTATGTAATTGTTACACCACTTCTGATTCCTCTTTCCAATTTTTTAAATGAAAAATAATGGCATCCATTTTCTCGCTCTCCCTTAATCCTTCCCAGCCTGGTTATTTGTTGGAACATACAGAGTGTAGGCTATGCTGATCCAAATGATCCTTCCATCCCATTCCCATTGTTTTAGCCCCTTGAGTGAGTGTCAGAAACTTTTCCTCTAAAGGGTGGGTCCAGATGGAGACTAATCTGGACTCACTTATGACTGGGATAGTGGGATGGGGCCAGTGGTAGTCTTCCTGTCTCCTCGGTGCTTAGTGAGACACTTTACTTTTTGGAGTGCAGAATGTCAGTGGGGTAAACTGAGGACACCACTCCCTGCCCTCATTGCCAGAGCAGTAACTTCAGCCCTGAGTTGGTTCCTCTGTGAATGGAGGGGAAGACGGGTTGTTTGTGTTTGGCCTGTGAAGGACACCTTGTTCCATGGATGTTTCCCTAGAATTCCTTTCAAAGCAGATTCATCAGGATGAGCAGCCAGGCCCCACCCAAGCTTCTGGAACTGGCCAGTCAGAGCCTGCTGAGGGATAAGGCCTTGGCCATCACAGCACTGGAAGAGCTGCCTACAGAGCTCTTCCTGCGACTGTTCATGGCAGCCTCCACCGGGAGACACTGTGAGGCACTGAAGGCTGTGGTGCAGGCCTGGCCCTTCATCTGCCTCCCACTGGGGGCCCTAGTGAGGGGACAGTGAAGCAACGGTGGCTTCACCAGGAGACCTTACATACTGTGCTTGATGGGATCGATGCCCAGAAGGTTCACCCAAGATGAGGGTGATGTAGGTCACCTAGTAGGGCCAGGGGAGTCAGAGCAAAAAACAGGTGGGGTCAGAAAGAATCAGGGAGGGCCAAAGGCTGGGCTGGAGACTCTGAGGGTGCCATGTGGAAGTTTGGGGAGGCCTGGATCCATTGCAAGCCTCACTTAGGGAAAGGGCTTCTGGAAATGGAAGCAAATTAAAATGAAGGAGTCACAGAAGGAACATGCACTCTCCTTCTCCCAGGGGTACTTAAAGGTTTTCAAAATGGGGATGTGGAAGAATCCCAGAGAGAAGCAGGGAGTGGAAGAGCTGCTGTCTGGTTGTCTTAGCCTATATCCTGACCCTATTAGTCTTCTTCTGTGTTGATCTCGAAGTGTCTTAGCCAATCCCATTTGTCTCACAGGAGATGGAAACTATATGTGCTGGATTTACGGAAGCGTGCTCATAGGACTTCTGGAATGTTCGGTCTGGATCTGCAACCTGTGCATTCTTATTGATGGAGCCAGGGGCAGCCAATCCCATGATTAAGAGGTAAACACTGGAGGGTTCCAGGAGGGGAAGGAGAAGCAGCCCTCAGCTCCACTGGAGGTGCTTCTTGACCTTTGCCTCAGGGAGGGCATCCCTGATTAATTCCTCATCTACCGCATTAAGGTGGTCAAGCAGAGGAAAGATTTACTACAACTGTGCTGTAAGACACTCAAGATTTTTGCCATACCAATCCAAAATATTAGGAAAATCTTGAAGATGGTGCAGCTGGAGTCAATCACCCTGGGATGGTTTGCTCCTCACCTGGGTCATGGTCAGCCTGCACAGGCTCCTGCTCTCCCACATCCACGTTTCTTCTGATGTTTCTCCAGCAAAGGACGAGCAGTATGTTGGCCAGTTCACCTCCAAGTTCTTCTGTCTGCAGCATCTCCGGGTGCTACATTTGGACTCTGTTTCCTTTCTGGAAGGTCTCTTGGACCAGGTGGTCAGGAGGAGTGGCAAGGCTTTTCTGCAGACCAAAGCCAGGCCATCTTCATTTCCTTAAACACATTCTGTGTTGACTCTGTGGCACCTGCCAGTGATGTAAAGTTTAGGGGACATGTTCTCCACATGTCTTCAATATTGTGTATAGAGTGGAATAGCTGCTTCAAGGATAGACACTGTTAGGAAACTCTACGATGGGGGATTTTGGCCTAGTGAGGGCAGACTCGAGAATTTGGCTTTAGGAATTGATGTCTAAGTTAAGATGGAAATAACTAAGAGAAGAGGGCATTGGTGAAGGCGGGAAAGTCCATCAAATGAGAGGTGTCAAAATATAAGCTCTGCACTTGCCAGCTCTGTAAACATGAGCTGCCTCCTCCAGTCCTCCCTGTCTGTAGCAGGGTTGCTTTGTGCTCCCAATAAGTTATTAAGTGGGAAATACATTATTATTCAGGTGTGGGTGAAGGTGCAAGAGCAGAAAATTGTAAAACATTAATAGCTGCTATGCCCATGAAAAAGAGATTTAGGTGAACCCCCACAGGCTAGCAAGACCGGGTGATTTGGCCAGATCTTACCCAGGTTTCCCTTTTATGGATTATGGTTATGGTTATGGATACTCATAGATTTAGGCTAAAGGTTAGGTTTAGGGATGTGATAGGTATATGGATAGGGTTAGGCTTAGGCTTAGGGTTAGGGAAAATGGAGCTCTCCCCAGCCCAGCTCCATATGCCCATAACAGGCCTCCTGGGAAAGGGAACACCCACACCTCACTCCAGGGTGTCCAACCAGATCTCCGCCTCCAACCCACAGGCTGCCCAGACTGAACCCTCTAAGAGTGTGTCTTCTCGTGTGTCGTCCTCGGTCTAGAGCTAGTGCTAGGACTAGGGCTGGGACTCGGGCTAGGGGTGGGGCTACGGCTAGGGCTGGGGCTAGGGTTAGGGTTAGGTCTAGGGCCATGAGAGGGACATGGATACTCATAGGTTTAGGGTTAGGGATAGGAATAGATTCATGGATAAGGATAGCCTTAGGGTTCAGGTTTGGGGTAGGGTTAGAGATAGGTTTAGGGTCAGGATTTGTTTTAGGTTTATTGTTAGGGTTAGGGTTAGGATTAGGGAAATGACAGGGATATTGATAGGGTTTGGGTTTGGTTTCTGGTTTGGTTTAGGATTATGGATTGGGTTAAGGTTAGGTTTAGGGTTAGGGTTAGGGTTAGCGATAGAGACAGGGAATTGAATAGGGTTAGGATTAGGGTTAGGTTTAGAGATAGGATTAGGTTTAGGGATAGGGATAGGTTTATAGAAAGAGGTATAGGGATCGGGGTAGGGATAGGCTTAGGGTTAGGGTTAGGGTTAGTGTTAGTGCTAGGATTAGGTATAGGCTTATGGATAGAGATAGGTTATGGATCTGGGAAGGGTTTGGGATAGGGATAGCATTAGTTTAAGGGTTATGATAGGTATATGGATAGATTTAGGGTTAGAGTAAGGGTTAGATTTAGGATTAGGGATAGGGAAAGGGACAGAGATAGTTTTATGAAGTGCAATAGCATTAGGGTTAGGGTTAGGGATAGGGCTAGGGTTGTTTAAGGGTTATGATTAGGGTTAGGGGTATGAAAGGGATATGGATAGGGTTAGGTTTAGGGATAGGGATAGGGATTGAGATAGGTTTATGGATAGGGACAGGGTTAGGATAAGTGTTAGGGTTAGGGATAGGATAGGGATATGGTAGGGTTAGGGTTAGAGATTAGGGATGGGGATATAGATAGACATAGGTTTATGGACAGGGAGAGCTGTAGGGTGAGGTTTCCGATTAAGGGTAGGGATTGGCTTGTGGTTAGGTCAGGTATAGGTTTATGGTAAGGGTCAGAGTTAGAGACAGCGATAGGGTTATGGATAGGGATATGGTTGGGGTTAGGGTTAGGGATAGGGATATGTTAACAGATAGGGTGAAGCTTCAGTTTAGGGTTATGGTTAAGAATGGGGATAGAGATCGGGATTACGGTTAGGGTTAGGGTTAGGTTAGGACTATTATACGGATATGGATAGGTTTAGGGTTCGAGTTAGGTTTGGGCATGGGGATAGAGATTGAGAAACATTTATGGATAAGGATAGGGATAGGGTTAGGGATATGATAGGTATATGCATAGGGTGAGGGTTAGGGATAGGGAAAGGAGAGGGTTAGGGATAGGTTTAGGGTTAGGGTGAGGGTTAGGATCAGGGTTAGGGATATTGTAGGGATATGGATAGGATTAGGGTTAAGATTAGTGTTGGGGTTAGGGTTAGGATTAGGGATTAGG
>NC_051310.1:0-60315 GCF_015220235.1 Choloepus didactylus | reverse complement strand
CACACAGTCCCTGATTATGGCACCATTCCTTAAGGTGATCAGCCTGCTACCTGGTGGCAGGTTAGGGGTTAGGACCACTTCTATCATGGAAGGGCCAGTGATTTGTTCTCACTGGAACAGAGACACATACTCCAGATATGGGTTTGCCTTCTCTACACACAAAGCTTCTGCCAAAACTACCATCCATAGGCATGGAATGCCTTATCCACTATCATATTCCACACAGAATAGCTTCTGACCAAAGAACCCACTTCATGGCAAATGAAGTGAGGGAATGGAACATGCTTCATGGAATTTTTGGTCTTACCATGTTCCCCATCATCCAGAGGCAGCTGGGTTGATCGAACAGTGGAATGGCATTTTGAGGACTCAATTACAGTGGCCAGCTAGGTGGCAACACCTTGCCAGGGCTGGGGCAATGTTCTCTAGGAGGCTGTGTATGCTTTGAATAAGCATCCACTCTATGGGGCTGTTTCTCCCATAGCCAGGATTCACAGGTCCAGGATTCAAGGGGTGGAAACAGGAGTGGCACAACTCACTATCACTCCTAGTGATCCACTAGGAAAATTTTTGCTTCCTGTCCCTGCAACCTTATGCTCTGCTGGTCTACAAATCTTTGTTCCAAAAGGAGGAGTGCTTCCACCAGGAGACACAACAATAATTTCATTGAACTGGAAGTTAAGACTGCCACCCGGCCACTTTGGGCTTCTCATGCCTCTGAATCAATAGGCAAGGAATGGGATTACTGTACTCCCTGGGGTGTTTGATCCTATCAAGGGGAAATAGCACTGCAACTACAATGGAGGTAAAAAAAAAGAGTTTTCCTGGAATACAGGAGATCCCTTAGGGTGTCTCTTAGTACTACCATGCCCTGTGATTAAAGTCACTGGAAAACTGCAACAACCAATCCAGGCAAGACTACCAATGGCCAAGAAACTTCAGGAATGAAGGTTTGGGTCACCCCACCAGACAAAGAACTAAGGCCAGTTGAAGTGCTTGCTGAGGGTAAAGGGAACATGGAATGGGTAATGGAAGAAGGTAGTGATAAATATGAACTATGACGACGTTACCAGTTACAGAAACGAGGACTATGATGGCGTGAATATTTCGTTTGGTTATGAGTATATTTGTATTTGTCTGTAGAGCAAATATCTTTGTTTTCTTCTCTATCATATCCCTTCATCATATGACATAAGCTGTATTGTTCATTTCACAATATTCAAGTTAAAGGAAACCAAGTCTAAGAGTCAATGTCACCCAAGGACTTGCACCCTATTCTGGATAGATTTAGTGCATTTCTGGTTGTACACAGGACAGCTGAGTATTGTTATGCAAACTATATGTGTTACTGTGCTCTACTTAAAGTATGGTTTAAGGTGATGTATATAACTGCCAAGTTGAGAAAGGATGGACTATGATGGTGTGATGGTTGGGTTCATGTGTCAACTTGGCTAGGTGGCCTAGCTGTCTGGTCAAGCAGGCACTGGCCTGACAATTGCTGTGAGGATATTTGAGGCTGGTTAATAAACCAACGGGCTGGTTTGTCGGATCATCAGTCAATTGACTGCAGCTGACTGATGACTCATCAAGGGGCATGCTTCCACAGTGAGAGAATGCAACTGGCTGGATTTGGTCCGGGTGATCAGTCGGTTTGTTGGATCATCAGTCAATTGACTGCGGCTAACTGATGACTCATCAAGGGGCGTGCCTTCCACAATGAGAGAATACAATTGGCTGGATTTGGTCCGGGTGATCAGTTGGAGGCTTATAAGCAGGACAGTTAGAGAACCTTCACTTCTTCTTCGGCTGCTCAGTGAAGCATTTCCTGGGGAGCTCGTTGAAGTTGCCGGTTCATTTCCTGAGCAGTTCGTCAAAGTTGTCGGTTCGTTTCCCGAGGAGTTCGTCGGACGTCTTCCTTGGAGTTGACAGTTTTGAGGAGTTCGCCAAGGTTGTCGGTTCGTTTCCCGAGGAGTTCGTCGGACGTCTTCCTTGGAGTTGACAGTTTGTTGACAGCTCTGCAGAATTTGGACTCGTGCATGCCCACAGTTGCGTGAGTCACTTTACAATTTGATAATCAGAGACATCTCTCATTGATTCTGTTTCCAAGGAGAACCCTAACTAATACAGATGGTTAGGTTCATGTGTCAACTTGGCCAGGTGATGGTGTCCAGGTGTCTACTCAAGCAAGCACTGGCCTAACCATTACTGCAAGGATATTTGTGTCTGGTTAATAAACCAGAAGGCTGGTTTATTAAATCATCAGTCAATTGACTGCACATGTGACTGATTATATCAATGAAGGGCATGTCTTCCACAATGAGAGAATTCAATCAGCTGGATTTAATCCAATCAGTTGAAGACTTAAGGGAGTAAAAGAAAGGACCTTCACTTCTTCTCCAGCTAGCCAGTGTCTCCTGAGGAGTTCATCAAACATCTTAATCAGAGTTGCCAGTTTTCTGCCTGCCCTATGGAATTTGGACTCGTGCATCCTGCCCTACAGAATATGGACTCATGCATCCCCACAGTTGTGTGAGACACTTTTATAAAAGCTTATATTTACAGATATCTCTTGTTGGTTCTGTTTCTCTACAGAAACCTAATACAGTTTTTATAATGTAGTCAGATTCTAAATTTTACATGGAAAAAGGAGCAAGAAAATCTAGGAAAATTCTAAAAACAATAAAGTTTGATAAATCTTATCAGATCATAAAACATAAAGCCACAATGATTACCATTTCAATGAATCTAAGACTGTATGGTGCACTACGGGTGTCTTTGTTTACCACTGCTGAAAATACCATTCAATGGGCTGGTATAAGAGGAACTTACCAGCTCATAGCTAGAGGCAAGAAGGCTTTCTCCCTCCTGGGGTCAGGATTTCCCACTGACTGGCAATCTTCGGAGCTCCTGGGCTTTTCCATCACATGGCAGTGCACACAGCAGCGTCTTCTCCTTTCTCTTCCAGGTTCCACTGTCTTCCAGCTTTTGGCCGCTCCCTGTGGCGTCTTTCTCTGCCCTTCTGTGTAAGCCCTCCGGTAAGAGGATTAAGACCAATCTCGATTCAGTTGGCCACACCAGAACTAAACATCTTCAAAAGATTCTATTTACAGTGGGCTCACACAGGAATGGATTACGATGAAGAACGTGTTGTTCCTAGGGTACATAACTCCAGGCCACCACAATATGTTTACGTACAATGAAGAAAATAACAATGCCAATTAAACTATGACTTGGTGGTGCATCCTGATTTCAAAGTTCTTAAAAGTGTAAAAAATCATGTGCTGTGGCATGGTCTTAATACATGGACCCACAGACATTAGCAAAACAAGGAACAAGCCAGATACAGACATAAAAACACATGATTTTAGTATAAGATTAAGAGAATATTGTAAATAGCTGGGGAAAGGGGGATTTTTGAATTAAGAGTAGTGAGAAAACTAGATATCCACATAAGGAAAAAATTTACTCTATATCTCTCACCGTCCACCAAAAACTAAGATGTAAATGTAAAAAAAAAAAAAAGGTAAGCATAAAAGTTATAAAAGAAATCAAGGAATAAAATTTTCATAAATCTAGACACCATAAAGACAAGATTGATAAACACAACTGCATTAAAAAACAAAACAAAAAACCTGCAAGCAAATATTGCACTATGATCAAAGTCAAAAGACAACCTGGGAAAATTCATTCACCCTTGGTATCATAAAAACATACTTTTCCTCCTATATAAAATGGGCGAATGCTGTGAATTCACAGAGGGGGGACGTAAACGGCTTCCCAGCCCATGACACAGTGCTCACCCTCAAATGAGAAAGAGCCACTGAGAACCCCCCGGGACCCCCCGTCCTGCCCCGAACTGCGCGTTCACCAGGACAGGCTCCCAGGAGCACCGGGACGTGCAGGCAGGAGCCCGGGACGCCCAAACGGAGAGAGAGTGACAGACAGCAGAGCCGGAGAAAGAAGCCGCTCAGAGGGGAAGACAGCCTTCAGCCTCGCGCAAGGACAGCGGGACACCCAGCACGGCCCCCGCCCGGTGACAGTGACGACGACGGACGACAGCTGACGCAGAAGGGCCGCGCCCAGCCGGAGGGGGCGGAAACGGACGGCAAGTGGCGAGGACTGACGGAAAGCGACGAGACTGGACGGAAATCGTCCGAGGTTGCCCAAGAGGAAAGGGACGGAGGGAGACGAAGAGGGCTGAGTGGAAGTTACGGAAAATAACGGAGATAGACGAAGAGTAACGGGCTGACGGAAAGAGCCGACGCTGCTGACGGAGAACGGCGGGCGGGCGGGAATCCATCTAGCAGAGCCGGTGGACGAGAAGTGCTCGGGTGGGTCGGCACTGAGGGAGCGTGCTCGGGTGGGTCGGCACTGAGGGAGCGGGGAGAGGAACGAGGCGTCCACCGGGAGCGGGAGCGCACCCCTGTCTGGCGCGTGAGGGAAAGAACGGACCTGAATCTGCGGGGACAATGGCGAGAACCGAGGGAAACTGGCGGAGATTATCAGGCAACGACGAAAGGCGACCGGGAATGAAGAGGGAGCCGAGCCTAATCGGAGATTGATGGCCGGAGGCGGAGAGGAGGGCGGAGCTAAGTGACGACGCTAGAAACCAAAATGACGGAAAGACGAAGAGGAAGCGGGAAAGCCGAGGCTCGGATACCCAGGGAGGACCTGCGGCGGCGGCGCGAGTGCGGAAAACCGAGTGGAGACTGCGTGGGAAACGGAGAGGCGGGCGGGAGGCCGGATGCGCCGAACCAAGCTGATGGGAAAACGTCGCAGAGAACCAAGTGGGCTTGTGGACGCGGCGCGCGCGCGACGAAGACGCCGCTGGAGCCAGATGGGGACCACCTGCGGCACGAGAGGGTCGCGCGGCGTGCGAGGCCCCGAGGCTGTCGGACCACAGGCTCCCCAACCCCCCGCCGGGGAGTGACCCCAGGATCTGGGAGCCCCGCGAGAGATGGGACATTCCAGACCCGGGAAGACGCCCCCACCGGAGAAGGATCTAGGGCTGCAGGGCGCCCCATGCACAGCCGGCGGCAGGCCCTAAGTACTGCCTGGACCACGTGCAGCCTTGCAGTAACATGCCAGCCAGGATCTCCTTGATGCCGGTCACTGTGCCTGGCTTCATGGTCTCCCGTTGTATGGCTTGACATAGTCTATTCCACAGTTAGTCTACAGTCGGCCATGTGGCTCTCTAGAAAAGTTGTGTCCATTCACACTCAGTCTTGCCCAGGGTCCCCCAACAGGTCCATGATCACACGTTGTGGCAGGTACTGGTTGGTTTGTGTGCCACTAACTGACCCATGGCATTGGGGAACTGTGTTCACATTGGATGCCATCTGACCTGGGTGTGGAAATGATGAAGTTCTTTGCTCCACAGACAAACCCAGTGGTTCAGAGCTGGAAACCTTACCTGAGCTGGGCCAATAAAAGCCCCCTCAGAATGTCCAGCCAATCTCTTCAGTGGCTGAACTGTAAGATGGAAATAACTGTCCAGCAGTGAGAGAAGAATCAAGACACTACTCTAAGGGAAGCAGATTAAGCAATGGAGAAAGTCCTGATGTCTCCCATACCAGCTTGTATATTTTATGTCCCCCAGAAAAAGCTATGTTCTTTGATGCAATCTTGTTGGGGGCAGATGTATTAGTGTTGATTAGATTGGAATCCTTTGATTGTTTCCATGGAGATGTGACTCAATTAACTGTGAGTGAAATGTTTGATTGGATAATTTCCATGGGGGAGTTACCCTGCCCATTCAGACTGGGTGTTAATTGGATCACTGGAGTCATATAAAGGAGTTCACAGACAGAAGGACCTCAGAGCAACTGAGAGTGACATTTTGGAAGAGCTGCAGCTGAGACAGACATTTTGGAAGACGGCCATTGAAAGCCAACATTTTGGAGAATGCCATTTTGAAATGCAACCTGGGAGCAAGCAGATGGTTGCTTGCTCCATCTGCGAGCTAACAGAGGTTTTTTGGACACCAATGGCCATCCTTCAGTGAAGGTACCCTGTCGTTGATGCCTTACCTTGGACACTTAATGGCCTTAAGACTGTAACTTGGTAAGCAAATAAACCTCCTTTATAAAACCCAATCTGTTTCTGGTGTTTTGCAAAATGGCAGCATTAGCACACCAGAACACCTCCCAATCTTGGCTCCAGCTAGTTCTGAAGCAGCTCTTAGCTGAAGAGATTTCCAAGTTAAAAGTGGAAGGTGTGGCCTGATTTCTCCTTGCAGCTTATAGTAAAATGCAAGAGGAAAGTGATAAGCTGATAACTGTACCCTTGGGAACAACAAAACCAGAAATTGATGGTCTAGAAAACTCTAGACTTCTGGAAAATGAGACCCCAGAGGCTAGTGCCCCACATGAAGATGTAACTGAACATGGAAAAATAAGTCAGCCATTTCAGTACAGGATTAGAGATGGAGTTATCCAGAAAGGATTTTTGGAAAGTCCTATTGTCTGATAGGTGGGACCTCTATGCTGCATTCCAAGCCAACAATTTTTTTGTGAGATCTGTAAAAGTGGAACCACTGCCACAGAGAAAAAAATCACTTCAATGCAGAACCATGTAAACCAAAGTCTAGAGCTAAGACTCCTCGGGCCAGGAGAGTGGACCCACTCATGCATGTGGAGAGTTTATGTTTGCCCTGAATTTCAAAGAGGATGGAGCACATTCCCCAGGGATTGGGGAGAGCCTGGCCACCACCCCCCTGTTTGGAGAGGGGAGAGCCTGTGCCCTGATGTACCTGTTTGAAACATGGATTCCATGGATTCCAGAAGAACCATGAACTTTTCATCCAATCTTGTTGGGTGGAACCTTTTGATTGTTTCCATGGAGATGTGACTCATTTGACTGTGAGACTTTTGATTAGATCATTTCCATGGAGGTGTGGACCCTGAACATTCAGAATGGGTCTTAATTAGATCACTGGAGTCCTTTAAAGAGAGCTCACACAGAAAGTAGAGAAGACTGAATGCCCCAAATAAGTTGAGAGACATTTTGGAGAGAAGCTAAGTGTGCCGGTTTATATATTTATTATGTCCCCCAGAAAAAGCCATGTTCTTTGATGCAATATTGTGGGGGGTAGGGGTTGATTAATCCTTTTGATTAGGGTGTGACCTTCTGATTGGATGTTTCCATAGAGATATGCCTCACCCAACTGTGGGTGATGACTTTGATTGGATAATTTCCATGGAGGTGTTACCCTGCCCATTCAGGGTGGGTCTGAACTAAATCACTGGAGCTATATAGAAGGCTGACAAACAGAAGGAACTGAGAACAGCTAAGAGTGACATTTTGAAGGGTAACAGAGTAATATTTTGAAGAGCAGCTGCAGCTAAGAGAGGACAAAACACCCCAAGAGCAACACTTTGGAGAATGCCATTTTGAAACACAACCTGGGAGAAAGCAGATGCCAGCCTCATGCCTTCCCAGCTAACAGAGGTTTTCCAGATGCCACTGGCCTTCCTTCAGTGAAGGTACCCTTTTTTGATGCCTTACCTTGGACACTTTATGGTCTTAAGACTGTAACCTTGTAACCAAATAAACCCCTTCTACAAAAGCCAATCCATTTCTGGTGTTTTGCAAAAGGGCAGCATTAGCAAACCAGAACACTAAGATATTGTGCCAGTTTGGATGTATTATGTCCCCCAAAATACCACTATCTTTGGTGCAATCTTGTGGGGGCAGGAGTATTAGTGTTGATTAGACTGGAATTCTTTGATTGTTTCCATGGAGATGTGACTCAATCAACTGTGAGTGAAATGTTTGATTGGATAATTTCCATGGGTGTTATCCCGCCCATTCAGGGTGGGTGTTAATTGGGTCACTGGAGTCTTATAAAGGAGTTCACAGACTGAAGGACCTCAGAGCAACTGAGAGTGACATTTGTTTTGCACAATGGCAGCATTAGCAAACTGAAACAGATATGTAATCCAGAGTTTGCCTCCAGGAGAAGCTAAGAGCTGACACAGACCCAGATGCTTGGAGACACTTGGAGATGCAGACAGAGAGATGTTTGGAGGAGCTAAACTAAGAGATGATGCCTAGAATTTGCCCCCAAGAAACTAAGAGAGAACCCTCAGATTCTTAGAAAGAAATGCCCTGGGAGAACAAGGAAGAGCTGAGAAAGAAGCTAAGAGAGAAAAAGCCCAGAGACATTTTGGAGAAAGACATTTTGAAACCAGAACTAGAGAGCAAAGGGCCAGCAGAAGCCAGCCATGTGCCTTCCTGGCTGACAGGTGTTGAATGCCATCAGCCTTTCTTCAGTGATGGTATCATCTTGTGGATGCCTTGGTTTGGTCACTTTTATGACTTTAGAACCATAGATCTGTAACCAAATAAATCCTGTTTATAAAAGCCAATCCATTTCTGTTATTTTGCATAACAGCTCCTCCTTTCACAGAAGTATTTAGGTACTGTGTGAAACCTGCATGAGAGCCACATGTATTCATCGTTGTCAAAGATGTTGTAGAGACCGGATCCAAGGGTGACACTGGATAATGGGCTGAGGGCCTTGTTGATCTCCTCAATGGCAAAAACAAAGTCCAGAACATTCTGGCTTGTAGCAGATCTTGTGAATAATGAATGTGGTTAATGATATTCACAACTTTTGGGGTTTTATTCTTAATCAATCAAAGCAGTTAATTTAGGATGTTAAAGTTCTTCCCTATGATTTAGTGTGTAGATGTTTCTTCACCTCTGGTATAAAAGGAAAAGGGTGCCCAAAATGCAAAATTACCTTGATATTGTTTTGTGTGTTCTTAGGCAGTGTGCCAGTTTGAATGTATTATGTCCCCCAGAAAAAGCCATATTCTTTGATGCAATCTTGTGGGGCAGACGTAATAGTGGGGATTAAGTTGGAACGTTTGGATTAGGTTGTTTGCATGGAGATGTGCCCCACCCAACTGTAGATGATAACTGATGGGATATTTCCATGGAGGCGTGGCCCCACCCATTCAGGGTGGGCCTTGATCAGTGGAGCCATATAAACCTGCTGACTCAGGGAGAAGGAACTCAGTGCAGCTGTGAGTGATGTTTTGAAGAGGAGCAAGCTTGCTAGAGAGGAATGTCCTGGGAGAAAGCCATTTTGAAACCAGAACTTTGGAGCAGATGCCAGCCACGTGCCTTCCCAGCTAACAGAGGTTTTCCAGACGCCATTGGCCATCCTCCAGTGAAGGTACCCGATTACTGATGTGTTACCTTGGACACTTTATGGCCTTAAGACTGTAACTGTGTAGCCAAATAAACCCCCTTTTTATAAAAGCCAATCCATCTCTGGTGTTTTGCATTCCGTGGCATTAGCAAACTAGAACAGGCAGTAATACAGTTTTCATAGTACACTGGACATTAAAAAGCAGAAATCAAACATGCTAATTTTGTAATGTGACTTTAAATAGCACAGTTCCATACTCAATTTATATATTTGTCTTCCAAACGTTAATGATGCTAACAATAAAGAAGAGCCATCAGCATTCAGAAATGATGTATAGAAAACTCCTGATTTCCTGATTTCATTTCCAACATTAAATTACCTTGGAAGTTTTCACTCATGTCCTGACAACAATAAAAAAAAGGTGACACACCTGAAAATCATCAGCTATTCTTAGCTCCATTAGAGAATTGATGTCACAGTGCAAAGTGCCATTCTTGTCTAGAGAGATAGCCAAACACAAACTAACACAATCCAGATCAGGTTACCTGAAGCAGAAGCTTCAGGAGTCAGCAGCTGGTAGGAACATTTAAGTGGCCGTTCTTACAAATTGCTGGAGGCTGAGGGTAGAGTAACTTGAGAGTTACAAACTCCTGGGATCCACTATCCACACTTTCCTCCACACTTTCATGGGTTTTGCCTTTGTGAGTCCCACCAATTTCTCATGGTAAAGATTAGTGGAAATGCCCAGGTATTTCAGGCAGGTGGAAGGGAAAAACAACTCTTGAAACACAGCCAGGGGAAAAAAAAAACATTTCAAAATACGCCAAGAAGATTTCCAAATAACAGCCTGTCCTTCAGAAGAAAATACTTTACCAGAGCCTTATTTGGGTAAATAACTAACCCCAGCTCCCCCTGTCCTTCCTGTTTCAAGCAAAGAGAGGAAAAAACACTAAGAAATACTTCTGAAGTTCACAACTGAGGGGTTCAATCCAACTAAAAACTGAGATTCTATCATAAGATTGTAGAATACCTCCTGTTCCAGTTTGCTAATGCTGCCAGAATGCAAAACACCAGAGAGGGATTGGCTTTTATAAAAGGGGGTCTATTTGATTACACAGTTACAGTCTTAAGGCCATAAAGTGTCCACGGTAACACATCAGCAATTAGATACCTTCACTGGAGGATGGCCAACGGTGTCCGAAAAACCCGTGTTAGCTGGGAAGGCACGTGGCTGGCGTCTGTTCCAAAGCTCTGGTTTCAGAATGGCTTTCTCCCAGGATGTTCCTCTCTAGGCTGCAGTTCCTCAAAAACGTGACTCTTAGTTGCACTTGGGGTGTTTGTCCTCTCTTAGCTTCTCCGGAGCAAGAGTCTGCTTTCAATGGCCATCTTCAAAATGTCTCTCATCTGCAGCTCTGTGCTTTCTTCAAAGTGTCCCTCTTGGCTGTAGCTCCTCTTCAATACGTCACTCACAGCTGCATCTGCACTGAGTTCCTTCTGTTTGTCAGTCCATTTATATGGCTCCACTAATCAAGGCCCACCCTGAATGGGTGGGGCCATGCCTTCATGGAAATATCAGAGTTATCACCTATAGTTGGGTGGGGCACATCTCCATGGAAACACTCAAAGAATTACAATCCAATTAACACTGATAGTCTACCCACACAAGATTACATCAAAGATAACGGCGTTTGGGGGGACATAATACATTCAAACTGGCACACCTCCCCTCCTAACACCTTACTACCACATAAACATTGTTTCAGTATAATAACAGTGGACAACAACTGAGGGAGTCAAAACTCACATGCTCTGTTTGAGAAGGAATTAAAAGAGAAATTCAAAGATGACAGGGAATTTAAAAAAAAACAACAAAGAAAGTAAATTGAAGATGCTGGTAGCTACCGCTACATTAAATTTTAAACACAGCCTAGCTCCTAGTCAGATGAGCACTGACCTCACACTAACAGCCTAATTACCTCAGTTCCTATTAACCAACACATCACATCCAGCTTTCAATAAAGAATTAGAGGGTGTTCTAAAAGTTAAAAAAAAATCACAGTCTGAAGACACACAAAAAAGAAGCAGAACAGGATTCAGACATAACACAATTTTTTTTAAATTATCAAGGAATTTAAAATAACTATGATTCTTATGTTAAGGGCTCTAATGGAAAGTGTGGCAAGATGCAAGAACAGATGAGTAATGTAAGCAGAGAGACTGAAGCTCTAAAAAAGAATAAAAAAGAAATGATAGAAATAAAAAAATACTGTCACAATGAAAGAATGCCTTTTATGGGCTCATAAGTAGATGGACATGGCTCAGGAAAGGATCAGTGATCTTGAAGACATGTCAATAGAAACTCCCAAAACTGAAAAGCAAAGAGAAGAAAGACTGAAACAGACAGAACATATATCCAAGAACCATAGAACAATTATAAAAGGTAGAACATATGCATATTAGGAATACCAGAAGGAATAGAAAAAGAGAAACAAGAGAAGAAATATTTAAAGCATAATTACTGTTAATTTTCCAAAATTAATGACAGCACACTACAGCAATATCAGAGGACACCAAACAGGATAAATGCCAAAATATCTATTCTATGCATATTATATTCAAACTGCAGAAAACTATAGACAGAGAAAATCTTGAAGGGAGCAAGGTAAAGAGCATCTTATCAATAGAGGAACAAAGATAAGACTTACATCAGACTTCTTATCAGAAACCATGCAAGCAAGAAGAGACTGGAGTGAAATATTTAAAGTGTTGAAAGAAAATGTCATCAACCTAGAATTTGATATCCTGTTAAATTATCCTTCAAAAGTGAAGGAAAAATGGTGTTTCTCAGAAGAAAAACTTAGGAAATCTGTCACTAGTTAAATTATGAAACTTGTTAAATTGTTAACAACTTGTTAAATTATGAAAAGTTCTTCAGAGAGAAGGAAATGACATAGGAAGAAACTTAGATTATGTAAAGAGAAGAAGAGTATCAGAAAAGGAATAAGTGTAGGCAAAATAAAGTCACTTTTCTTATTTCTAATTGAACTAATAGGTAACTCTTTGTTCAAAAGTATAATACATTGGGTGAATATAGCACAGAGATAAGTGAAATTAATGACAGCAATGTTATAGGAATAAGGAGGGAAGAATTGGGAGTCCTTTCTTATAGGTACCTACATTACTCATGAAGCTGTACAGTGTTATCTGGAAGTAGAGACTTAGATTTGTTGTAAATGCCTATTGCAAACTCTAGGACAACTGTACCAGTTTGGATATATTATGTCCCCTGCCCCAAAGCCATATCCCTTAATATAATCTTGTGGGAGCAGATGTATTCATGTTGATTAGGTTGGAATCTTTTGATTGTTTCCATGGAGATGTGACTCAAACAGCTGTGGAAAAACACTTGATTAAATTATTTACATGGAGATATGGACACTGCCCATTCAGGGTGGATCTTAATTTAAACACTGGAGTCCTATAAGAAAGTTCGCAAACAGAAGGAGCTCTGAGCAGCTGAGAGGGATATTTTGGAGAGAAGTTAAGAACTGACACTGATGCTGACACTTGGAGATATTTGGAGATGCTAGCCCAGAGTTTGCTCTGAAGAAGCTAAGAGAGGACCCTGGTGCTTAGATGCACAGGCGCTGAAGAAGCTAAGAGACACCCACAGACGTTTTGGAGAAAGCCATTTTGAAACACAACCTGGGAGCAAAGGAACAGCAGACGCCAGCCACATGCCTTCCCAGCTGATAGATTGTGCTGGACGCCATTGGCCATTCTGCCATGAAGGAATCATCTTGTTGGTGCTTTAGTTCAGACAATTTTATGACCTCAGAACTGTAAATCTGTAACTTAATAAATCCCCTTTATAAAAGCCAATCCATTTCTGGTATTTTGCATAATGGCAGCTTTAGCAAACTGGAACAACAACCATTAAAGGAATTTTAAAAATAACTATAATTGATATGCTGAGGAGAAAAAGTGGAATTGTATATAAGACTCAAAAACAGAGAAGGCAGAAAAAGAGGAAGTAGAAAAGACATAGAGAAGCATGTCATGAACAAGATGGTGGACAGAGATGCTCCAGATCCTGTCCCCTTACAGAATTTTTCTCCATGCAAGCCTTTATTTTGTTACTCATCTAACCATACATTGGAAAAAGGGGGTGTGCCAGTTTGGATGTATTATGTCCCCCAAAATGCCATGTTCTTTGATGCAATCTTTGTGGGGGCAATGTATTACTGTTAATTAGGTTGGAATCCATTGACTGTTTCCATGGAGATGTGACTCAATAAACTGTGGGTGAGATCTTTGATTGGATAACTTCCATGGAGGTATTATACCACCCATTCAGGGGGGGTCTTAACTGAATCACTGGAGTCCTAGAAAAGTGTTCACAGACAGAAGGAGGTGCTGCAGCCAAGATACACACTTTGAAGAATGCACAGGAGTTGAGAGTGGAGCTGGAACAGCAGATGCCATGTACCTTCCCAGCTAACAGAGGTTTTGTGGATGCCAATGGCCTTTCTTCAGTGAAGGTACCCTGTTGTTGATGCCTTACTTTGGACACTTTATGGCCTTCAGACTGTAACTTCCTTTATAAAAGCCAATCTATTTCTGGTGTTTTGCAAATGGTAGCATTAGCAAACCAGAACAGGGGATATCAGTCACAAGGTTTTTACAATCACATGGTCATAAGATAAAAGCTATATAGTTATGCAATCAGTATCAAAGATCAAGGCTACTTACTGGGTTAAAGTTCAACAACTTCAGGTATTTCCTTCTGGCTATTCTAATACACCAGAAACTAAGAAGAAATAGCTATATAATGATTCAGTAGTCATAATCACTTGTTAAATCCTAACTTCTCAGTTACAACTCCTCCCTTGCATTTGATAATTCTCTCAGTCTTCAGGGATATCTTGACAATGACCATTCTAACTTCTTCATGCTGAAAGAGTATTGACATTATGGGGTAGAAGTATGAAACTGGTTGATGTTCTTGGAGAAACCTCTGGGTTTCAGAGGTTATCTGGCATAGGAACAATCTGGAGGCTTTAAGTTTCTGAAAAAAAAAACTTAATAAGTAAGTTTTTATAGAGTCTTGGATAGAGTCCAGGGTATCCTTTATGGTTTTCAGGAATACTTTTGGTTGGGGCTTGGATACTGTGGCTATTTGTAATAGCTGGCATAAGAGTAACTACCAGAATGACCTTTCAATTCTATTTGAAATCTCTTAGTCACTGAAACTTTATTTTACATCATTTGATTTCCTCTTTTTGGTAAAGAAGGCATTGTCAATCCCATTTCAGGGTCAGGCTCATCCCTGAGAGTCATGCCCTACATTACCATAGAGACTTAACACCATTGGGAGACAAGTTGCTCTTGAGCAACAGGAGGTTCTGTGGGGGTGACTCTTAGGCTTAATTTTAAGTTAGCTTAGCTTTTCCATTACAGAAATAAGTTCCATAAGGGCAAGCCTCAAGATTGAGGGCTTGGCTTATTACACTTGGGAGTTCCTAATGCTTGGGAGAATATCAGGAATTCCCCAGGTGGGGAAATTTAATAGTTTCACATTTTTCTCCAGTCCCTCAAGGGACTGTGCAAATACTTTTCATTTTCTACCCAAATTGCTCTGGAATGTATCAGGGTATTACATTTTACAGAATAACAAGATCTCATTCTGTATTCTAGGTTCCATGTTATTAAATAAAGTGACCAAACAGGTTGTTAGCTAGTGTGCTATAAAAGTTAAAAATTTTGGACATAATAAACATTTCTGCCTTTGGTTTCACACAGAAGTTGAAGTTTTAAAATACAGACAATATCATTCTTTACTCCCCTACAGAATTTTTTAACAACAAATAAAAACTGGTAAGACCACCTATCTAGGGACTCAGAAAAACATTTAAAGGCTTGCAGTAACTGGGTGAGTGCCATATCAAGAAAAGGCAACTCAAAACTTTTAGGAAAACCACACTGCACATTCGCTGGTCCTTATCCAAGCCCCTGGCTTGGTGGGGAGCCAGAACATGATCTCAGCGTAGGCCCCTGATCCTGGTTTTGGAGGGAGCAGGGTAACCCTTTGCACATACTGAGGTGAATATATGCCTATACTACTGTATCTGGTAGCAGCCTGAAGGAATGTCCCAGAATTTGCTTGCATGAAGAAGTGTCTCACAGGGCAACTAAAATGCTGTAAGGCAAAAACAAAAAACAAAAAACAAAAAACAAGAAAAAAACCCCTACAGCTGCCTGAGGTAAAGGATTACCAGCTTTAAGACATACAACAGAGTGCCCAGAACTAGGAGGAAAGATGGTAAATTTCCTGGGGGAAGAGGGATATTTTGAGTTTCCATGTAAGTAGGGGAATTCATAAGGCTACATATACATGCCCAGAACAACATGCATGCTCTGAAAAGATCAGAGAAAAAAACTATGCTTTTTCCTAAATGAGTTTAGGCTCATTTTAGGCTGGGTAAACTCTTAAAGAGAGCACTTGCACATAGCCAATCTGCAAAGACTTTCATGGTAATTTTTCTTTTTCTTCACCAGTTTTCTGGATAGCTCCTCCAATTCAAGGGAATCTGTCATAATACTAGGTATATAGAATCTTAAGGAACACACTTCAGTTACTAAACTCCAGGGTTAACACATTAAAATATCAAAATGTTCAGTGTGTATCAAAAAATTACAAGGCATACAAAGAAATAAGAAATGATCCATTTAAAGGAATAAAATAATGTGTCCAATACCATCAGTGAAGAAGACCAAACTTTGGACATTCTGAAGACTTGGCAAAATGTCTTAAAGATGCTCAAAGAGTGAAAGTAAAACAGACAACTAAAGGAATCAGGTAAACAATAGATGAACAAGATGAAAATTTCAATAAAGACACAGACATCATAAAAAGGGCCTAAAAAGAAATACTGGAGCTGAAAACCATAATACCTAAAATAAAAAATTCCCCAGAGGGGTTCAACAGCAGAATGGAGCTGCAGAAGAAAGAACCAGCAAACATGAAGATGTGACAATTAAAATTATCCAATCTGAGGAGCAGAAAGCACAAACAATGAAGAAAAGTGAACAGGACCTAAGAGACCTGTAGGAAACCATCAGGCAACCCAATACATGCAATATGGGAATAACAGAAGGAGAATAAAGAGATAAAGAGGCAGAATAAATATTCAAGAAATAATAGTTGAAAATTCCCAAATTTAATGAAGGATACAATCACAATGAACCTCAAACAGGAAAAACTCAAAGAGATCCACAAGAAACATTATAATCAAATTATCGAATGCCAAAGAAAAAGACAGAATCCTGAAAGCCATAAGAGAGAAACAATACATCACATACAAAGGAGCCTCAATTAGATTAAGTACCAATTTCTCATCAGAAACCATGGGACCCAAAAGGCAATGGGATGACATAAAATGCTAAAGTTGCCAACCAAGGGTTCTATACCTAGCAAAACTCTTTTAAAAAAAGGGGTAGATTACAGAAATGGAAAAACTAACCATCAAATTGATATTGAAGGGCAAGGGGCCCAAATGGCCAAGAGGATTCACACTTCCCAATTTTAAACTTACTACAAAACTATAGTAGACAAAACAGTGTATTCACACAAGGACATGCACATAGACCAATGGAATAGAATTGAGAGTTCAGAAATAAACTCACATTTAGCCAATTGCTTTTTGAGAAGGGTGTCAAGTCCACTTAATGCGGAAACAATAGTCTATTAATAAATTGTGCTGGGACAACTGGACAATGTTCGATAAATGCTACCTGTGTTTAACTATTATTCCAATCTACAGATGAGGAAAACTGTGTGTGCGTGTGTGTGTGTGAATCTCTTAGAACGGCTTTATTCACAGTGGACACTCAGTGTCAGGTATCCGCAGCCCACTGATGAGCAGACTGAGGTCCTTTAATCTTGCACCACTTGCACCCAGGTTCCACTAACCAAGGACCAGTGTGCAGAAACACTAATTCAGCCCCCAGGCATGGCCAGGAGGAAGCCCTAGAAGGGGCTGGGTGGGCGCTGCCCTCTGATCCCTATCCCTCTCCTAGCCCCGTCAGCCATCTCCACTTTGGAGCTCCGCCTGCTCCAACCTCTTAGGCAATATGAAGGAGGACATTGCTCCACAACCCATGTACTATGCGCCACTGCCCAGAAGCCTGACCCCAGAAGGCTCTTCCCTGGGCCTCCAGAGGGAAGCTCGTGGGGGTTGAGTGGGGGGCCAAAAGCCATCGGTTCCTACCACTTCTCTCCAGACCCCAGCACGGGGGTGCCCGAGGACCCGTGACTGGGCACTGAGGGGGGCACCTTTGAGGGCCTGCTAATGGGGGGGGGGGGTGCATGCATGGCAGGGTAAGCATGCACCAGTGAACGTGCTGGACGCCCAGGCTGAGGGCTCCAGATGGGTCAGTGTCCCGCGAGGGGAAGGTCGGGCCCGCCAGGGTGTTCCTTCAACCCTCGCACTCTCCTCCTCTTCTCCTGACCCCTCCCGAGAGGCAGCGCCATCAGTGTTGATACAATGAGACGGGCACATTCTGGGCGGCATGGTCCCAGAAGAGCACTCGATTCATCTGAGTGATGGCTGAAGTTCAGAATTTTCTCCCATGATGCGAGGATATCTCCCACAAGATGGAATATTGGCAGAGTCTCAAGCGCATCCGAGCTCTGCACATGCGCATTAGCTGCAATACATGCGATGGAAAACGGAAGCTGACAGGCAGGCTCCACACATGCGCAAGACACTTACTCTCAACTGGCCAATCGCAAGCTTGGAAGGCCGCTCGCGGCCCTGGGCTCTAAAACGCACTTTCAGGACTCCGGGCACACATGCGCACCAGTGGCCAGGCAGAGGCGCCAGGGGTCTCCTCTTGCGCAGGACCGGAACCAGTGCCCTTCATTCCTGAGGTAACACCAGTGCGGAGGTGCACTGCACAGGCGTGGTGTGAAGCGTCCCGCCCCCTCAAGGTGTGGTCCAATCATCAGCCGAGGCGCGAAAGGCGCGGCACCAGCGAACAGGACGGAAATGGCGGGAAGGTCCGGGCCTTCGGGCACGGAGCCGACGGGATCCGTGGACGGGGCGGAGCAGGCTGGAGGTAGTGGTGTGAAGTTCGGCCAGGTTCTCCTTGGTAACTGGGCTTCAGAAGAGATATGGGGTGCTGGGTCTGAGCTGGCCCCGGGGCGTAGGGTGCCGGCGGAGGGGGCGCGAGGCGTCTCCCTCTTGCTCAAGATCCAGGGGCCATTTATGGGAAACTGAAGCTGTTCGACAAAGAGGAGGGAACAATTACCCACGTACACACCACATAGATTTGACTCACTTAACTTTTACCACATTTGCTCCATGGAGTTTTTGCTTAAGTAATTTAAAGTAGTCAGCAGGCATCCTTTCATTTTTTTTCCTAAGAATTTCCGTATGCACCTTTTAAAACAAAGGACTCTTCCCTCTCCTGCTACACCTAAGGGAATGAATAATTCCCCTATGTCTTCACAACCAGCCCGTATCCAAATGGTCCTATTTACCCGAAAATGGCTCTTACAAGTGGATTTTTTCCCCTGTTCTCTCCTGATGGGTACCGACTTCCCGCAACGCACCCTTTCTTTTCTTCCTGACCTTACCCAGGGGAAAGGAGGGATATGGCAGTTCCTTTAAGTTGCACAGAAGTTCAGAAACTGCAGCCCAGCAGAGAGGAAAAATGAAAATTTCTCCCCCGGTTATAATCCGCCCATAGAAGGATATGCTGCTGGGTGTTTTATGGGGATTTCAAATGTACATAAAAGTGGAGTAGGTTGTGCAGCAGTTCCCGCAGAATGTCACTCAGCTTGTTGACCATGCCCGCGTGGCCTCACCTCTCCACCCCGGCCCCCAACCCCACGCTTCGTCGACAGAGGTGGCCACGCCCTCAGACCTGCTTGCAGCCGCGCGTGCTTGGCACCTTTACCTGACAGGTGTTTGAGCAACGAAGTAAGCGTAGCACAGAGAGCTGCTTAGAACAGGGCATGGTTCCCAGCGGCAGCCCTCATCTGAGGACAACAGAAAAGAGACAAGCAGATGCATAATACCCCATTTATTAAGCATCGACAATGATTGCCACTATGCTAGAGAAGCCTTTTGGTATTACTGTTTCAAGTTCCTCAAATAAGCTGGTATACGTGTGTGAAGATTTAGTCAACTTCACCAGCAATGGACGAGATGTAAAGGAAAATGAGATTCCATTTTTTGCCGATCAGATTGTTTCAAAGATGGTAGGGGCGCTGTCTAGTGTCACAGGATTTCCCATACCACGCTGGTAGGAAAAACAGTGGGAGCCCATCAGGTAGGATTTTTAGTGTTTAAATAACTTGTTCCCCTTTTCAGTCACCTTCTTAGGGGATCACACAAAACACACAAATGCATGTACCAAATACAATTGCTGGAGCCTCACTGATGGTGGCAAAACATGGGGAGGGAATGGCTAAATCCAAGTATACACATGGACACCATGAAATACCTGTGCAGATTTCTACAATGAGGAAAAAATACAATTAAAGTTAAATTTATTGACTTTAATTTTTAATTATTAGATATATTTATAACTGATACAGATTGATCTTAAAAAATATTTTTATGAGAAAAAGCAAGTTGGAAAAATTGTGTTAATTGTACCCCAGTTTCTGTTTCACAGGAAAATGTCTGTCTGAGAGCTGTGCTCCTAATCAATGACTCTGGGGAGGGGAATTGGGTTGGGGATGGTGGTGCAGAAGTGGAGGGACATTTTGAATGTTATTGTTTGCTGTTTCTATTAGGGAAATGTAGGTAGCACTTGTGGAATTTTAAAATGGAACAGAGAAAAGTAGGGAAATTTTGAATGGTATTTGAGGATGAGATATTAATATATAACACTGTTAATTTCTTGGATTTGATTGTTGTACTGTGGTTACCACATAGGAGACTGTTATTGTACTTCAGATTTTCACACTGGAGTATTAAAGGGTAACAGGACATCACATCTGCATCTTATTTTTAAGATTCAAAAATATTAGCAATGGGAAATTGAGGTAAAGGGCATAAAGGATTTGTGTCCTATTTCTGCAATTTTCATGTAAATTTGAAATTATTTCAAAATTAAAAGGAAGGGACTCATATATACATATAGATGTTTGATTTTTTTAAATTGTGGGAACATAATTAACATAAAATTTGCCATTTTAACCATTTTTCAGTATACAATCCAGTGGCATTAATTACTTTTACCTGTTACCAAACCTTTTTCATCACCCCAAATGGAAACTGTACCCATTTAGAATAACCCCAAATTCCCCCTTCCTCCATTCTCTAGTAATCTCTAATTGATTTTCTGTCTCTATGAATTTGCTTACTCCAGATAGTTCATGTAAGTGGAATCATACAATATTTGTCCTTTTGTGTCTGGCTTATTTTACTCTGCATAATGTTTTCAAGGTTCAACCGTGCTGCAAAATGTATTAAGAACTTAATTCCTTTTTATGGTTGAATAATAATCCATCATAATACCACATTTTGTTTATCCATTCTTCTGTTGATGGACACTTGTCTATTGTGAATAATGTTGCTATAAACATTGGTGTACAAATATCTGTTTGAGTTGTTGTTTTCAATTATTTTCAGTATATATCTAGGAGTGGAATTGCTGGGTCATATGGTAATTGTTTGTTTAACTTTTTGAGGAACTGACAAACTGTTTTCCAAAATGACTGTACCATTTTACATTCCCACCAACAATGCATGAGGATTCCAATTTCTTTACATCCTTGCTTCACATCAAACCTTTGTTATTTTTCATGTTTTGAATATTAGCCGTCCTACTGATTTGCATTTCCCTAATGATTAATGATGTTGAGCACCTTTTCATGTGCTTATTGGCCATTTTGATATCTAATTTAGAAAAATGTCTATTCAAGTCCTTTGCCCATTCTTTAATTGGGATGTTTGTCTTTTTGTTAAGTTGTAGTTTTATATATTCTGGATATTAAACCCTTATCAGATATATGATTTGCAACTATTTTCTTATATTCTTTAGGTTGTTTTCACTTTCTTGATAATGTCCCTTGATACACAAAGGTTTTTAATTTTGATTAAGTCCATTTTATCTATTTTTTCTTTTGTTGCTTGTACTTTTGGTGTCACATCTAAGAAATCACTGCCATATCCAAGGTCTTGAAGATTTTCCCCTATGTTTTCTTCTAAGAATTTTCTGGTTTTAGCTTTTATATTTAGGTCCTTGATCCATTTTGAGTTAAATTTTGTATATGGTGTAAAGTAGGGATGCATTTATTTTCTTCATTTGTACTTCCAGATTTCCCAGCACCATTTGTTAAAGAGACTTATTTCCCCATTGAACATACTTGGCACCCTTGTCAAAAATCAGTTGGTCATAAATGTGCGGGTTTATTTCTGGACTTTGAATTCTATTCCATTTATCTATATGTCTATCCTTATGCCAGTACCACACTGTTTTGAATACTGTAACTTTATAGTAAGTATTGAATTCAGGAAGTCTGAGTTCTCTGACTTTGTTCTTCTTTTTCCAGATTGTTTTGGCTATTCTGATTCCTGGCATTTCCATATGAATTTTGGATTTTATATGTCTCTGAAGTCCCTATTAGGGTCTTTCCTTTGCTCTTTTGTTCTCCTTCAAATTTATTTGTTAAATAATTTGTGTAGGTAGTTTGCCCTGTGAAATTTCCCATAGTCTGCATGCTTGTAATCACATTCCCATGTGTAATTTAACATGTTCCTCATCCCTGTGCTTCATCTTAAGTGGCATTCAGATCTACAGGCTTAATGAATTACAGGTTTCATTGTTTGGCAATAATCCTTAATAGGTGATTCACGATGTCTGATTATCTTTATTGTGATGTTAACGGTCATTAATAATCATTGCCTAGCTCTAGTCATTCATTAGGAATTTGAAAATCAATGGCTATATTGATTTTAAACAAATTAATAAGAAATATTTCACAGAGAGTTTTCCTAGTCATTTATTTATATGGGGAAGCTGTTTGCATTTATCATATCTTATTAAATTTCCTTGCTAGTCCTTATGGTGTTTTATTAGATTTTCTAGAATTTTCTAACTGATCATATCATTGCCAGTTTTTGTGATTTTTGATTCCTTGTTCCAGATTTTTATAGCCCCCCACCCCATTTTTTCTTGCATTATTACATTGATAAGCTTCAACACAACCATGACTGGCATCAGCAATGAGAGTGCAATTCTTGCCTTAACCCTGAGTTTTATTCAGGGGATATCACCTTTTGGGGAATAGCTGACCATTAAAGTGCCCTGAATCATCTCTGGTGCCCTGTCCACCTCATGACAAGGACCAGGAGCACCACTCTGGCTGGAGACCTGCCCTCAGCCCACCTCAACCTCCGCCCAGGGCTGTCTGACTTGCCCTCAGGTCCCTTACTCTGAATAGATTCTGAAATTTTTAATTTTGTTTCCACAGGGCAGACCAAGTCCTCAAAGAAAATCGAAGACTTGATGGAAATGGTGAAAAAACTACAGAAAGGTCATGTGTCTCCTCTTTTCCTCTGTGTCTGAGGCACAGCCTAGGGCTTGGGATCAGGCAGACATGGATTCAGTTCCAGGCCCCACATTTCACAATGTTGGGATGTTATCCCATTCACTTTCTCTTTCTCTCAAAATCTGATTCTTTGAAGTAACAATATGGCCCCATGATTCAGAATTAAAGAAGTATAAGGGGATAGCAGACAAAAAAAGTTTTCCCAAACTTTGTCCCAGCTCCCTTGTTGGCCATCTCTTTGGTTCTCACTACACTCAAAATTAAATCTGAAGCCTTCATCTCTGATCCCTTCCCTCCACCTCACCTCCTGCTATTTTCTTCTTACTCACTGGGTTCCTTCCGGTACATTCCCACCTCAGGGAGGGCCTTTGCATTAATTCTTCCCACACCCCTGACCGAGAGCTGATCTGGGCACTCGAGAGGGCTTCCTGTAGCTGAAGGAACATGTCCCATTCCTTCACCCTTCAACCCCTCACCTCACTTTATTTCTCCTAATAGCAGTTACCACTATGACATTTATGTCTGTTTCCTGAATCCCCTACCCAGAATAAAAGCCCCTTGAGGGCCCCACACAGTGCCTGCTCATAGGTGAATGAAAGCAGCAGAGACATAGTGCTAGCACTCACCCACCTCTGCCTGCTCTGTACAGCCAGTCACTGTCATCTCCGGCTCAATCTCCTTTCCTCCCTGCAGTGGGAAGCCTAGAGCCTCGGATTGAGGTCCTGATTAACCGTATCAATGAAGTTCAGCAAGGTGAGGTCAAAGACCTAGCTGCCAGCCAGTGCCAAGATTTGTAGGGCCCAGTGCAAAGTGAAAGTGTGTGGCACTTGTTCAAAAACTCCTAGGAATTTGAAGACAGGAATAGCAGAGCATTAAACCAAGCATAAGGCCCTTTTAAGTGTGGTGACCTGTGACTGCACACCCATGAAGCTGGCACTTTGTGCCAACTGAGCCCAGCAAGAAGGGTCTGGGCTTTGGAAGCCCTTTTTTTGCCTCTGAAAAATCTGGGCCCCAGGTTTGCATGAAGACAAGCGTGAAATGTTAGTTTGCAAGGGAATAGCAAGGGAAAAGCAAGGCTGGCAGTTGTACTATTACAATGTCTGTCCTTGTGCTCTTTGTTTCAGCAAAAAAGAAAGCCAGTGAGGAGCTGGGAGAGGCCCGGGCCCTCTGGGAAGCCCTGCAGAAAGAACTGGACTCATGTAAGTTTGGAAGGGGGCCCCCAGATGTTCCCACAATGTCTTGTGCCTCTTCAAACCCAATCTTTGAGAGACTGAGTCCTTGCTATGGCCACTGCCTTCCCTGCAGCCTCACTGCCTACCAATATCAGGACCTCACTTTGATTGCTGACACTTTATAGTAGGTTTAAATATTCACTATACTGGGCATACCAAACCTGCTACATGAGCATGGGTGCAGTGGGTGGTCTCTGACGCCTGAACATGTCACTGTGTTTTCCAGTGAATGGAGAGAAAGTGCGCCTGGAGGAGATCTTGAACAAAAAGCAAGGTATTTACAGCTACCTGGTCTCTGCGCTTTTGCCTTTGCTACCCTGCGTAGGTCCATTCTCCCTATTGCAGCTGGAAGCTTTTGAAACTTGAGCCAGGTTCCAACCTTCCTGTGGATTCCACCAGCATTGCAGTAAACTTGTTTCCCTCAAAACCTGACATGATTGCCCAAACCTGATGCCCTTGATGAGCTCTCACAAAGCCCTTTGGTTCGTCTTCCTGCAGAAACACTCAGGATCCTCCGGCTGCACTGCCAGGAGAAAGAAAGTGAGTCACAGAGGTAAGAGGTTCCACCCAAGCCTTGCCCTGCCTTACCCCTTCCTTTTGGTAGAGTAGAGAAAGGAAGGGAAATAACCCTCAGACTCCGACTCCTCATTTCTTCCCACTGTAAAATGGAGAGCCCAACAAGTATCTTCCCCACTCAGCTCCAACATTAGGCAACTCATTGACTGGAATAATCATTCATTTGCTAGTTTGCCAATTAAATTTCAGTCTGTAACTTTACTCTTCATTATTCAGCTCCTCAGCTGTCTATTCACTTATCATTTCTCCATTCATTAGCACTTCCAGCCAGCCATTCTGCTGTCTGTCTACCACTCACCAATCCATCCAACTACCCATCACTCATTTATCCAATTCTCCATTCATCTACCAAACTCTCACCCATCTGTCCATCCAAACACGTGTCCATTCTCTCTCCACTCATCCTTTTTCTTTCCATCCATTTCTCTACCTCCTGAATTCTCATGTTGCTCATTTTTGTGATCAGAGACCCCAAGCTGTGGCACACAGAGGTTGGAACTATTTGGGAAATCTGATGAAATTGCTGTGTGTGTGTGTGTGTGTGTGTGTGTGTGTGTGTGTACACATGCACTTAACTATGCCCACACTGATTTCCTGAATCCTCATCAATATACTTCCAGGAAGCCAGTGCTTATGCCACTCCCCACCCCCCTCCCCACAATGTTACAAAGAAGGAATTTAGGAGCCTAGGAGGTGAGGCTCTGGGGGTCCCAGTGGAATGGCAGAGAAGGACTTGAAGCCAGGCCTGCAGAATCCATTGTAGCAAACTACTGGGTCTACAAGTAGGCTTCTTGGGAAGGCAGCCCTGACCAGATGGAGGATGGGATGGGTGGTATGATGCTATCAACAGAGCATCAACAGAAGGAAGCACAAGCTTCTCATCTCAGGCCCGTCCTCAGCCCCCTCTTTCTGGGGGGTCATTCAAGGAACGTGTCTGAGGACTGCCGTGTCCCTCCCCAGGAAGCACACCATGTTGGAGGACTGCAAGGAGCGGATTTCTGCCCTGGATTCCCAGATCGCAGAAGAGAAGAAAAAACAGAGACAGCTGAGGTGAACTCCAGTGCTCAGGGCCTGGGGGGGTTGGGGTGGGCTGTAAACATCAGGAAGGTGGTTCCAAGAGAAGCTGTGTGAGCTGGGGCTTGGAGGGTCTGGCTGGCGAAGGTGCTCCCAGCAGAGCAAAGAGCAGGGGCGAAAGGCCTAGCCTGGCCTGGCCCATCGGGGAGGGGTTCTCTGCCCTTCATCGTTTTGCTCTTGGCCCCCAGGTTGGATTTCGAGGAACAACTGGAGGAGCTGATGCGCCAGCACAAGGACCTCTCAGAATTCCATGTGAGGACAGTCATTGCTGCTCACCCATAGCCACTCCTTCCCGTTTTCCAAATCTTATATAATAGCTCCTACGAAGACCTGCTGCTTAGGCCCAAAACTGTGGGGTCACCCTTGACTCCATCCTCCTTTTGCCTACCACCACCTGAGCTAGCCCTGGTGCCGTAATGTCAAAATGGTTCTGGATTGAGTCGCTCATCACCACCCTAACTGCCAGCCAGTGTCGCCCTCACAGCTGCTCCTGCTTACCCCTCCACACCTCTCCCCACTGCCCTCTAGGATCCAGCCACCCTCAGCAGTCAAAGGAAACCTTGACAAAACCAAGGTCAGATCATTCATACACGGATGTCCATGGAAGATGCCTGGGACATCCAGACCAGTCTTTGCCAGCCTGGGCTTGTTTTTAAGTTGGGAGGGGGACACCAGATGCCAAACCAAAAGTAGGCAGAGAGAAATGGCAGTGTCAGGAGGGGGGAGCTATGTGGGCTGGTAACGTCGCTGTGGATAAAATAATCTCTAGCGTTTGCAGGATTCCCATCAGGGCCGATTTCAACTCTTGCAACATTCCTGAATACCGATGCATAAGCTCTAGCACAGCCCTGCCCGCCTCTGGAGTGAGCGTTCATGGCACAGGGACTCACTGGTGCGGAGGCCCCGAGGCTAGACCAGGCTGGCTGGAGGGAGGAACCGCAGTGGGAGTGTGTTAGGAAGGGAGGTGCGCTGAGTGGCCAGACCCAGCGAGGCCTCTCCAAGGCTGGCGGCGGCAGCCGGGAGGGTGGACAGGCCTCCTTTCTGTCCCCTCAGAGGCCTGAGCGGCTGGTGCGGGAGATCGGCACCCTGGACAGCAGCAAGGAGCAGCTGCTCAAGGAAGGTGAGGCCCGGAGGGTGGGCATCACTGTCCTTCCCTGACCTGCCTCGAACTGCCGTCCCGCTTCCCGCCTCAGAGAGGCTGGTGCAGGCAAAGCTGGAGGACGTGAAGCATCGGCTGCGCTCCCTGTGCGGGGCCAAGGGCCCCGCCACCATTACCGAGGGACTCTTCCTCCGCAGCCAGGAGGCCGCGGCCGCCATGTAAGACGCTGGGCAGGGGGCAGGGGCCCAGAGGGGGCAGGAGGGCTCGGCTGGCCAGGGTGCTGACAACTCCCTTCCCTGCTCCCCAGGCAGCTGTTCAAGGAGGAGAACCAGAAGGCGGAGGAGCTCCTGGAGGCCGCCCAGCAGCACTACCAGCAGCTGCAGCAGAAGCGCCAGCAGCTGCAGGAGAAGCGCCAGAGGTGGGTGCAGCGCAGACCTTCCCATCCCCTACTGGGAAGGTGGTTTTGGGGGTTCTCGCCTCCCTCCCGGCCTTCTATCTCCTGTCTTTTCTGAGCAGAGGCCTCTCCCAGTTCTAGCTGACAAAGCCCTCAGAGCTTTGCACCCTCTTGTCCCTCTCCCCCCTCTTTGTCCCATTCCTGCCCCCTTCTCCCTGTCTGCCTCACTCCACCCTGCTTCCTGTCCAGGCTGAAAGAGGAGCTGGCGAAGTGTGGAGTGCAGGTTCCTGCCCAAGCCCAGAGCACCCAAGAGGAAGGGGTGCGCCCAGGAGAAGTGGTGAGCAGGAGGGTTGGGGGAGGGATGGGAGCAGAGACTGATCCTCCAAGGATCAGGGCAGGAGGGTAGTGAGGGGTCTGTGGAGTCTTCAGAGGGGGTTCTGCAGGGAAGGGCATTCCCAGACAGAGGTGCCGAAGCAGGAGCGGCCTGATGGTGGCCAAGAGGGGCAGGCGGGAGGAGGTGGGTGCGGTTGTGCATGTGCGTGGAGACTCCCATTCCTGACCCTGACCCTTCGCCCCTCCCATGTGCCACGCCTCCCATAGGCCAAACCCAGGCTCCTCAGAGCCAGAGAGGAGGAAGAGCCACAGCTGTCCATGGAAGAGGGCCTGCCTGCATAGGCCACAGCACACCCCAGCCCTCCCAACTCTAGACTTCATTCCAGGGGTCTGTGGAAAATAAAGGCTGTTTTCACATCACCCGCCTCTGCTGAGTCTGTGCTAGGAGAGGGATGAGAGTCAGGCCAAGATCCTGGCCCCTGAAAGTGGAAAGCCTTGGCCTGACTCCACCCATAGGCCTCTGGAGGCAAACAGCAGGCACTCAGTTAATGCTTGAGAACAAAGTGAGGTATATGTGGATGCCAAAGCTGCCTCGCCCCACCGTGGGCAGTTTCACCACACTAGCCTCCTGGGCGCCCCAGCATCACTGTCACCTCCAGGACTTGAGCGCTGTTCCAGGCCCCCAGGCAAAGGGAGGCACGTAAAAGCAGGCCTGAGACCCTCAAATGGGTCCAGGGGGTCTGGAAACCCTGTAATTACTTGTCCAATTCCTTTATGTAAGGCTGTAGTGCACCCACTCCCCAAAATCCCCATGCTAAGGGTCAGTGTGCTGGGATACTCTGTTAAATGTTCATGCACAGGAAAGGGCAGCAAAATGCCTGCAGCCCTTATAGCTGAACGGAGAAAAAGAAATTGTTTCATGGGCATTAAATATACAACTAAGACACATTTATTAACAGGCACGTGATGGAGTCCTCATTGTGCTTGGAAGTCATGCTCTACAATGTTGTTGGCAATTAGCAGATCCTAGGAGCAGGGCTAGGTTCCTGGGAGTCTCTGATTATTCATTTCATCAAGGTATCAACACATAACCTTGGTTTATGTGTATTTCTGTTTAAAGACACCTTGTATCTTTTAATTTGTTGAGAGAGTCAACAGTGTAATCAGAGCTGCAGGTTTATTGGAAGGAGGTGGGATCTCTCAAGCCCAGGGAGCTAGATTAAGAGCCTCAGTAGCCACCTGGTCACAGCTGTTAATAAAGGCATTTAGAGAATTTCCAAGTTGTGGGGTGGGGGGGTGGGGGGGGTGTTGGTTTACAAGGTCTATCTGGCATTAAAGTTTCTTATTACATCAGGGGTTCTTATAAAGCAGAGAGCAAGTATACGTTGATTCATATGGTGTCAGAAGACAAATTGGAGTTGAGCTTGAAGATTACAGCATTTTATTCTGGACAACAGAAGTTTTGCTTCAGCAAGGAAGTGGGATCACTTTCAAAGATGAAAGCAGCTCCAAGCTTCTAGGGATGGTAAATGATTTTTATAGCTATAAAAATGAAGTAAGTTGACTCCTATTTGTTGGACAAGGGTTTGTCTTATAGGGGTGAGTTTAGGGCAAGTGGGCTTTATTTTGTACTGGATCAAACAAGGAATTAAGGGCTTGATTGGCTATTGGGTTGGCTGCCTTGGTGGGGATTTCAAATTTCAAAAAGTTCTTTGTTTCACAAGCCTTACAGAGACTGCCTCCATTTAACCCCATCTAGAAACTGCATGATTGCTTTCAGAACATCTTAGAGCAACAGTCAAGCAAAGCCTCTGAACATAAATCTAAGAAAGTTTAATCAAATCACATTGGGGGACAGGTAGAACCATAATGCACACCTGAGCAAAGCTTTTCAAACACACAGGCAAGGCACATCACAGCCTTCTTGGCACTTAGTATGTCAGCAGTATGCTTGGGGGCCTTTTTAAACAGTGAAGTCACCAACAGAAAGCAACAAGACAATGCAGTAAATGTGGTACTAAATAGAGTGCAAAAAGGACACCTGTTTACAGTACAAGAACTGAAGCTCAGCTGGAATGTGTGGAGGGACTCATTTTTGCTACTCTGAGTATGTCCCTGAAAGACAGAGGCAAAAATAACCAATATGAAAAATGAACATATATATGAAATGGAAAAACTCATAGAAAAACTAATTAAAAAATATTTGCACAATTTAAAATTTTCACGTACATACCATCAAATGGCAGTCCTAGGTTACTGCACCAGTGAATCCTACCAAGCATTTAATCAAGAAATAATGCCAACAAATACACCAAGTTTTCTACAGATTGGACCAAGAGAGGCCATTTTGGACATTACTGGAACAAATGGTAAACTACAAATGAAATTTGTATATTGCATAATAGAATTTTATCAATGTTAGTTTTCTGGTTTTTATAAATATATTGAGGTTATGTAAGATAATTCCTTGTTTTTAGGATACATACACTGATGTATTTAGTAATAAAGAGGCATTCCAGCTGCCACATACTCTTCAACAGTCCAGGAAAATTATGAAACGACATCCATCTCCCCATTCATGCATCCATCCGGTTATCTGACAGAAAGGGAAGATACGGTAAATGTGGCAAAATGTTAACGTTTGGGGAATCAGTGTGCACGATATCCAGGAATTCATTGTGCTATCCTTGCAACCTATCCATAAATCTGAAATTATGTCCAAATAAAAAAAAAACTGGAGAGAAAAAGAGCTCATTATTAGTGTTTATTAGTGTTTACTGGCCACATAATGAAACCACAGAAAGGAAATGGATATTATATAGTCCTCGGGGAATGAAACCCTGCCTAGATGTGTGCAATATCAGAACTCTGTCCTGACATCTGCTGGGCCATTTTTACCAAATATCCCTTTACTTTCTCCTATGGTATTTCAGAAGTCTTAGGAAGGGTGCTCATTGGCACATCTTGAATTAAATGTCCTTCCTTGAAATGATCAAGGTGGAGGCAGAAGGATGAGTTACTTTTATTGGCTCAAATGGGCTACTTACCAGCTCTGTTGCACAGGGCAGGGACTTATTAGGAAAATTGGGAGGAAGGGATACAGAGCAGACATTTGCAAAATCATGACGAATAATTCATCACAAAAATAAAGTACTCCACACACAAAACAAATGTGGGACATTTTGCAACTTATTTTTGAGAACAACATAAAGACTGCCACCAAACCTAATCAAGACATTTTGAAATAGAAAAATTACAGGTCAATTTCTTTCATGATTATAGATGTAAATATTCTAAACAAATTATAACCAAATCAAGCTTATATAAATGCAGCTTTACATTAAAAGGATTAGACATGATGACCAATTTGGGTTTATTCCTAAAACAGCTGGTTTACCATTTGAATATCAAAATAATTCAACACAATAAAAGACACAAATTAAAAAAGCAAATGATTATTTCAATCGACAAATAAAAGGTCTTTGACAAAATTCAACACATTCACAAGTAACACATCAAAATCTAGGAACAGACAACTAAGGCCAATTCCAATTCCTCCATACTTATTGGTGAAATGTTTAAAACATATTCTCTTAGGTTAGGAACAAGACAAATATGCCTGCTATATCCAAATGTTACAATTATACTGGAAGTTCTGGAGAGTAAAATAAGGAAAGAAATACAGACATAAGAATGTATGATTTTGTACTTTAAAAAAATCTAAAAGAATCTACAGATAGATTACAGAATGGTTAGATGGTATAAAAGCTACCTAAATACGGCTCAAGATTACAAAATCAACTTTATGTCTTACGTACCAGTGCAAAAGGCCCCAAAATGGCAATGCTTGGGAATCTACAGTTTATTGCAGGTAAAGGATACAATATAGAAACAGCATTAAAACAAAGCCTTGCATCAGTTTAGGATAAGCTTTGCAGCCAAAGGCTGTGTGTCAGGAATCCCCAAAACCCTCAGGTTTAATGATTCACTAGGACTCACAGAGCTCAGAAAAACTGTTTCACTTATGATTATGGTTTATTACAGCGAGAGGACACAATAAAATCAACAACAGGAAAAGGTATATAAGGTAGAGTCCAGGAGTGACCATGCACAAGCCTCCACTTGTCCTCTCCTAGTGGAGTTGTGTGCACAGCTCTTAATTCTCACAGCAACTCTGTACAACAACACAAACAGAATACTGTCAACCAGGGAAGCACATCTAACCTCTGGTGTCCAAGGTTTTTACTGGGGGTCAGTTAATGAAGGAATGTCTGCATGGCTGTCCTTAATTACTCAGTCTCTAACCCATAGTGCCTGACCCAAGACCACACCGTAAATCACACGGTTAGCATAACCTGCCTGGCATGGCCCAAGTATACAAAGTCCCAGGAATGCAAAGATGACCTCCTCAGACAGGCTATTCCAAGGGCTTAGGGGTTATGTGCAGGGTTTGAACACTCCAAGCTTTCTGGGTTAACTCGTTATGACACAGGTAACTCCACAAGGGGTCTAAGGGGTCTGGAGAGGCTGGGTCCAGACCCCAATTTTCCTTTCTCTTCCTGGTTGTACCAGGATGCAGTTCGTCTCAGATTAGGAACAAGAAATGTGTGCATGGAATGCCTCAGAACCAGGGGCCTCAAATGGAGTCTAAGGTTTCATCTCCAGCCTGGTGGTCACGCAGTCATGTCCTTGCTATGTACCCAGCCCTGACAGCAGAGCCTCCCATGTTCTCACCAAGACCAGCTAACAACTTGCCAATCATCAATCTCGCTATTATCAAGAAACAATGTTGATAAACTGGTATGACCCACACTAAAACTCAGCTCAGACCCATGGTTGCAAAGCAACATTTCATGCCTTGACAAGGGTCAGTGACTTTCAGATACATCTCTTACTTCAGCAAAACAGCTAAGGCCAATCCAGGCCTGTTAGAATTAACACAGATAGCAACAAATAGGAAAAAGAAATTAAAAAATAGTTATTTACAATAGCATCAAAAATATCATGTGCCTATGAATTAATGTAATGACAGATGCACAATATCTCCTCCCAAAAAAAACTACATGGCTTAGAGAAACTTTAAAAGATATAAAAAATGGAGATAGATAATTTTCATGCATTGGAAACTCATTATTGTAAAGATCCACAAATTGTTCCATAAGCTAATTGCAATTTCAATAAAAATTCTAGCAGGTCTTTTTGTGTGAATACACAAGCAGATTCTGAAATGAATATGAAAACACAAAGGGTCAAGCATATCCAAGCAGTTGAAAATGAACAGGGTAGGGGGATTTACTCCACAGCAGACCAAAATATTTTATGAATCTATAGTGAATAAGATCTTGTGGTATTGATGGAAGGACAGACAAACAGCACAAAGAGAGAGTTTAGGAAGAGGTTGCTGCCTGCATGGCAGCCCTGCAGAGCACTGGGAATAAACAACTTTCAATAACTGTTGCTGGGTCAGATGGGTATCTACTAGGAAAAAAGTAATATGACCTCTACATCATAACATACCAAAAGATAAATATATTTAAATGTGAAAAATAATTTTTGAGAAAAACTTCATGACTGGGTTGTTGAGAAAGCTTTCCTACATTGGAGTTTTACAAAGTATAAATTGTAAAGAAAAAGATTGGCAAACTGACACATTAAAATTAGGAATTTATGTTCACCAAAAGATATCATCAAGAGTGTACAAAAGTAAGGCAGAAGGGGGATGCAAAATGAGACGAAATAGTTTCAGTGGCTGAGAGATTCCAAATGGAGTCGAGAGGTCACTCTGGTGGACATTCTTATGCACTATATAGATAACACCTCTTAGGCTTTAATGTATTGGAATAGCTAGAAGTAAATACCTGAAACTACCAATCTCCAACCCAGCAGTCTGGACTCCTGAAGACAATTATATAATAATGTGGATTACAAGGGGTGACAGTGTGATTGTGAAGACCGTGTGGATCACACCCCCTTTATCTAGTGTATGGATCAGTGGAGGAATGGGGATAAAAACTAAAAGACAAATGGGGTGGGATGGGGGGATGATTTGGGTGTTTTTTTTCACTTTTATTTTTTATCTTGTTCTGGTTCTTTCTGATGTAAGGAAAATGTTCAGAGATAGACTGTGGTGATGAACGCATAACTATGTTATCATACTGTGGACAATGGATTGTATATCATGGATGATTGTATGGTGTGTGAATGTATTTCAATAAAACTGAATTTAATAAAATAAAAAAAAAAAAAGTAAGGCAGAGAGTGGGAGAAGATATTTGCAATGCATATATCTAACAAAGGGCTCATATTCCAGAATACACAGACAATTATATATTTGTAAGGAAAAAGCAGAGAATCCAAAAGAAAAATCAGATAAGAGACTACAACAAGCACTTCCAAAAAGAGGATATCTAAATGGCAAATAAATATGAAAATGTGTACAAATCAAGAACAATTAGAGAAGTGAATCAAGAGTAATTAGAGAAGTGAAAATCAAAACCAGCAGATACTGCTACAAACCCAAAAGAATGGTAAAAACAACCACAAAGAAAACAAAATCAGAGTAACTGAAATTGTCATACTTCACCGTGGGAGTGTAAATTAGTAAAGCTCTTTTGGAACAGTTGGGCAGTTATCTACTTAGGCATACTCTCTGAACCAGCAAATTCCACTCCTAGATGGAAGAAAATGCAGTAAAAGATTTTACAAGATTGTTCTAACAGTTCTATTTACAATTTTAAAAAATAGTGGTTACCGTTAGGGAGAATGGGAGATAATGAGTGCAAGAGAGAGGTTTGCTGGGGGCATTTTGCTAATATTCTCTTCTTGACCTACAAGGCAGTTCCATGATGTGTGCCCCTTGTGATAATTCATTGGCCTGTATAATTTTGATGCTTTTCCTCCTCTGTATGCATGTTTTACTTCAATAAAAATAAAGTTTATTAAGTAAAGGGGGTAGGGAAGATGCAGAGATATGGGATCATATGGGGGATAAGAAAACTTTTTGGTGTAATGGATGTGTTCATTATCTTAACTGTGGTGATGGTTTCATGGGTGTATACACATGTCAACTATAAAATTCATGTGAATAATAAATATGTACATGAAATTAGCCAAGAAACTCCTGAAACAGAGCAACAGAAGTAACTAGCATTACCTGATATTAATATATGAAAGTATTATGTAGCAATAATAGATAGGGCACTCAAGGACAAGACTATGGATCATGTCCACAAATAGATCCATATGGATGTAGGACTTGTTTATATATTACAAATGGCATTTAAGAGAAATAGAAATACAGATGGAATTCTAACCATATCAATAATAAGATTAAATGTAAATGGATTAAACAATCGAATCAAAAGACAGAGATTTTCAGACTGGATTTTAAAAGAAGAAACCTAAGATCTAACTATATACTGTTTACAGGAGACATGCTTTAAATTCTAATACACAAATAGGATGAAAGTAAAAGGATGGAGAAAGATATACCATGCAAACAGCAATCACAGGATAGCTGCATACCCAACTCATTCTATTATGACAACATCACTAATTCCAAAGCCAGATAAAGATACTATAAGAAAAGAAAATTTTTTTAGACCATTCTGTCTAATGAATATAGTTGCAAAACTCCTCATCAGAATATCTCCAAATCGAATCCAACAGCACATTAAAAGAATTATACACCATGATCAAGTGGATTTTATCGCATGTATGCAAAGTTGGTTCAACACAAGAAAATCAATTAATGTAATATACCATATTAAGAAATTAAAGAGGAAAAACTACATGATCATCTTGATTGATACAGAAAAGGCATTTGACAAAACTCCAGCAGTATTTCTTGATAAAAACACTTCGAAATAGAAGGAAAATTCTTTAACATGATCAAGGGCATATATGAAAAATGCAAAGCTAACATCATACTCAATGGTGAAAGACTGAAAGCTTTCAAGACAAGGATGCCCGCTGTCACCATTGTTATTCAACATCGTGCTATATGTTCTAGCTAGAGCAGTTAGGCAAAAACAAGGAATAACATCACTTCATTAGGATTTAATAAATGATTACAACTACTGACTCATTATATAGATATTTCTTTTTAGTTTCTAGTGTATTAGAATACCTAGAAGGAAACACCGGAAATTGTAGAGCTGTAACCCAGTAGCCTTGATCTTTGATAATGAGATAATGATTGCATAGCTATATAGCAAAAGAAAAAAAAAATTGATTGCCCATGTTTGTATGGATCTACTTCTGGATGTTTTATTTTGTTCCACTGATCTATGTATCTATCTCTGACAATACTACATTGTCTTACTTAACCTACCTTTATAATAAGTCTTAATATTGGGAAGAGTGCAATACTAGGGGTCAATAAGTGGGGAGATAAGGAGTATGGGATATTTGGGGTTTTCTTCTTCCTTTTGTTTCTTTTTTTGGAGTAATGCAAATGTTCTAAAATTGATCATGGTGGTGAATGCACAACTATGTGATGATACTGTGAACCATTGATTGTTTACTTTGGATGGATTGTATGGTGCATGTATATATCTCAGAAAAATTATATTTAAAAAAACCAACATGGTACTGGCATAAAGACAAACATATTGATCAATGGAATCAAATTAAGAGTTCAGAAATAGACCCTGACATCTATGGTCAATTGATTTCTGACAGGGCTGCCAAGTCCACTCAACTGGGTCAGAACAGTCTCTTCAACAAATGGTGCTGGGAAAACGAGATATCTGTATCCAAAAGAATGAAAGCAGACCCTTGTCTCATGCCTTATACAGAGAGTATCACAAAATGGATCAAAAACCTAAATATAAGATCCAGGAGTTAAAAAGTAAATGTAGGGAAGCATCCTCAAGACCTTGTGGCAAGTGGTGGTTTCTTAGACCTTGCATCCAGAGCACAAGCAACAGAAGAAAAAAATAGATAAATGGAACCGCCTTGAAATTGAATAATTTTGTGCTTCAAAGGACTTTGTCCTTTGGGAGAAAATATTTGGAAACCATGTATGTGATAAGGATTTAATATCCAGAATATATAAAGAAATCCTACAACTCAACAACAAAAAAGACAAAGAACCCAATTAAAAAGTGGAAAAAAGATGTGAATAGATATTTTCTCAAAGAGGAAATACAAATGGCTAAAAAGAACATGCAAAGATGCTCAGCTAAGTATAGAACTGCCACACAATCTGGCAGTCCCCACTAGGTGTATACCTAGAAGAACTGAACGTAGGGATGTGAACACACATCTGCACACTGATGATCATAGTGTTTTTGTTTTTGCTATTATTACTCACAATTACCAAAAGATGGAAACAACCTAGATGTCCACCATCTGATGAATGGATTGTGAGGACCTAGGGCCCGGGGCCTGGATCCCTCCTGCATATGAGATACACGCAGACACCCACATGACCAGGCCACAGGCCCTCCCCCGGGGGGGGGGGACCATTAAAACTTCCCCCTAATCACTGTTAGTAAACAAATCTCAGGAGATCCTGTTGTAATCAAACATCAGGAGACCTTGTAACCAAATCTCATGATAAACGATGTCATCACAAACCTTTATAAGCAACCCCCCACCCAGCACTGCGCTCCCTCGCTCTCTCTCTCCCTCTCTGTGCAGAACGTTGACTTCACTGTTCCTGACCCACCCCAGTCAGGAAGGTTTGTCTCCTGTGCGTAAGTCCCTAAATAAACTCTTAGGTAACTCCATGCCAGGCATGTTCTTCGGTCTTGGGGCTAATCTGGGTTGGAACATGGATAAACAAAATGTGGTATACACATACAATGAAATATTATTTAGCTGTAAGGAGAAGTGAAGTCCTGATTCATGGGACAACATGGATGAACCCTGAGGACATTATGTTGAGTGAAATAAGCCAGACACAAAAGGACAAATATTGTATGATCTCATTAATACAAACTAATTATAATGAGCAAACTCATAGAGCTCATATCTAGAATATAGGTTACCAGGAGATGGAAAGAATGTAGAGAATGGGGAGCTGATGCTTAAGTTGTGCAGAATTTTTAATAAGGCATGTTATAAATGTTTGGAAATGGATAGAGGTGATGGTAGCACATTGTTGTGAGCATAAGTAACAGCACTGAACTGTGTGTGTGATTGTGGTTGAAAGGGAAAGTTTAGGTAGGGTTGTGTGTGAAACTTGAAGGAAAGCTAGAGGATAAAACATGGGAATGTATAACAAAGTGAACCCTGTTGTGGACTATAAATGTGGTTAATAGTACAAATAGAAGAACATTCTTCCACGAACTATAACAAATATACATCACTATTATAAGATACTAATAATAGGGTGATATATGGGTAAAACACCTAATATGCAAACCAAGGACTATAAAACCAGTAATAATTTCAATATTCTTTCATCAATTGTAATGAAGGTACCACACCAAGGCTAAGTGTCAATTATATGGTGGTACAAGGGGTGTGGGGTTTTTCTTTTTGGAGCAACTACAACGTTCTAAAATAGATTGTAGTGATGAAAGCACAGCTCTGTGATTATACTGAGAGCTATTGATTGTACACTTTGGATGGATTGTATGGTGTGTGAATAAAACTGCTTTTAAAAAAAGATCTCAAATCAATAACATAAATTTGCTCTTTAAGAAACTAGAAAAAGAACAAACTAAATCCAAAGCAAACAGAAGGAAATAAAGATTAGTATGGAAAAGAGTGATAGACAAATGACGGGACTGCTAAATATTTGCTAAGCATTTGGGAAGTAAAAGGGAACACTCTGTTATCTCACTCCTTATACCAAAACATGTTTTAGAGGAATCTAAGCTTGCAATGGAAAGAAAATGGAAGCATATAAAAAAACATGTTGTACCTATTTATGTAAGAGTGTAGATCTTTCTGTCAGGGAATATTCACAAAAGGCAAAAAGGAAAAAAATGATAATTTAACTCCATATAAATACAAATTTTCTACTAGGAGGAAAGGAAAAAAGGAAAGGAGGTTGGGAAGGAGGAAGAAAGGGGGGCGGAGAAGGGGAGAGAAGAAGGGAAATCTTGAGACAAAAGACAAACATGTAAAAGCTATTGGCAACACAAATGCCAAAGAGGATAATTTACAGAGTGTCATAAATAAAAGAGAAAAAGCTTAGAAGACCAGTGGAAAAAGTTATATTGGATACAGCGGGTCAATTTTCAGACAAACAGAGATGGCCCTTAACCACATTAGGAACATAAAAAGTACAAGAAGAAAACCCCAAAGCTCAAGTGAGCTCATCATGGGGTGACAAAGCCATTAGAGGAAGCCCTCGGGAAGGTGAGGTGGCAGAGGCTGGCCCAGGCCCCTAATGCTACTCCTGGGGCCGTGTGGGCACAGCTGCTCTCCTCTGCAGAAACAACATCAAGAGGCAGCACCCCCAGGGGTGTAGTCGTCTCCCTGGAAATGTGGGAGGTGACACCTGGGGATAAGCCTGGACCCAGTATCGTGGGGTTGAGAAAGCCTTTTGGTCCCACACAGGGAAGAGAAATGAAACAAAACAAAGTTTCAGCGGCTGAGAGATTTCAAATGGAGTCAAGAGGCCATTCTGGAGTTACTCTTATGCATTATATAGAAATTCCTTTTCAGTTTTTAGTTTATTAGCTAAAAGGAAATACCTGAAACTGCTGAACTGCAATGCAGTATCCTTGATTCTTGAACATGACTGTATATAGCTTATATGGCATGACTGTGTGAAAACCTTGTGACTCACACTCCCTTTATCCAGTGTATGGACAGATGAGTAGAAAAATGGGGAAAAAAAGTAAATGAATACTAGTGGGGAGGAGGAGTATGGGATGTTTTGGGTGTTCTTTTTACTTTTATTTTTATTCTTATCTTTACTTTTATTTTATGGAATAATGAAAATGTTTAAAAATTGATTGTGGTGATGAACACACAAGTATATGATGATACTGTGAACAATTTGGATGATTGTATGGTATATGAATATATTTCAATAAAATTGCATTAAAAAAAGAGGCAGCACAGAAGCTCAAAGAGATGAGAACAAAGCAAAATTTGCCAAACTCTGTAATGGTTTTCCCTCAGCAAAATAAGGAGACCATCCTGTCTGCAGAGGATTTCTCAGTGGGTTTTTGTAGACAATGTTGTACTCACTTACTACCTTGTAACCTTTTGCTTTCATCCGCCGTTTCAAACTCTAGATACAAAGCAAAATTTAGTTTTATTCAAAAGAAGGCATTTGAATGATTCATATCCCTCTCGACCTGGACACCCCCATCTCCGCTGCCTGCCCTCACGGGGTCTCCCTCGAGTTCATGTGTTTGCAACACCACTACAGGGCCAGCCCCAGGACGGCCCTCCGCCCACCAGCCCCCCCACCCCGCACCAGGTCTCCAGTCCTGGGAGAGCCCCAGCCCTCAGGGCTGCAGGGAGGGTGGCGGGTGGAGAACTACGTCCCTGCCTGGGCACCCCCCCTCCCCCGGGAGCCCCACACCCTGGTTCTCCCCAGGACCCCACCCCGCCTCCTGAACTGCCACAAGCCCCTCCCCAGACTCCAGGCACTCCTCGGAGATGCCCCACGGAAGGGTCTGGCCAGCTTGGACCCCGACCCTTCTCCGGTCAGCCCCTCCTGTCTTCATGGTCCATAGCTGTTAGGGGCATCAGGATTTACCCAGCTTGCAAGCCCACGTCAGCCCATTAGCAAGCTTCTGTCTCGTGGTTGTCGGCAGAAGACTTGAGTCGCCCAGACTGGCAGGAGTGTGTTGCTCAAGGCCCAGGAGGCGGCGCGGCAGGCCCAGCACGGTCGCCTCAGCTCCCCTTTCCACCCGCAGCACACGGGCTCAGGTGGAAGCCAGACCCGGGGGCGGCGTGGCGGCGGGGGAGCCCGGGACCAAGGGCAAGCAGCAAATGCAGCAAGTAGCACACAAGCCAGTCCTTGTGCCGTGCCCCCCACCCACCCGGGCGGCAGTCACTGGCACCACGCGGTGGCCCCTCGACCCGCTTGGTGCCTGCGCTACCAGCTGCAGGAAACACCCGGCGTGCGGACACGCACCAGCCCCGGGCCCCCGCTCCCCGCCTCCCGGCCTCGCCTCGGGGACTCGCAGACCTGCCAGCCGGAGCCCCGAGGGAAGAAGACCGCGCGGCCACCTCCCTTCCCAGCGACCCCGGCCCACCTCGCCCTGCTCCTACCTTTGGGGCCTGGGTCTCTTCCCGCGCACAGGGAGCCCCGAGGGCAGTGAGGGGTCACCACGCACAGCTCCGCCGCCGACCAGGGGCGCTGGGGGCCACGCCGGCCACCCCGAGCCCTCCCCACCCCGCGCCCTCCCCACCTCCGGCCGGCAGGCTGGGTGCACCCTGCAGCTTTCCTCAGGGGACTTGGAGACTTGAAGCAGAGCCTGCGCTCTGACGCGTCCCCACACTTGTTCAGGATGGTAAGGCGGCTTCCCCAGGGCTTTGGGATTTTCACTATACTGTTTTTTAGTAATTTTTCTCACTTGGTGTGAAACATCAATAAAAATCATTATTTGGGGCATGCTGCTTTGGATGCTAAGCTGATCATTTTGAGGTTTCTGTGTCCATTTAACACTATTGATCTGGTTTCATTTGTCTCTTACCTCTATTTCCATACACCACTCACTTTCTGAACCCAATGGAGAGGTGGGTACACATTTCCTACTAGAATTGTGGGTTTCTCTGCTTCCCTTTTAAGTTTACCAATTTTCACTCTACTGGGGAGGTTTTGTTAGGTGCATAAACATTTAGAATTGTTACATTACCCTGCCAGATTAACTCTTCTATTATTGTAGACTCTGCTGTCTCTCTAAAACTGCTTTTTCCCTTAGTTTATTTTGGCTTTATTCTGTGTAATGTTCTCATAATCCGTACACGTCACTATCTTTTCCTTCAAACCTTTCTTTTTCCTTGTGTTAAAGGTCTGCATCTTGTAATCAGCATGTGGGGGATGCCCATAGGTGACTTGTAGGCCTGCTGGCAGGATGGGAAGAAAGAGCAGGAGTGGCCTGAGCCCCCCAAACCTGGGTTTGTAGCCTGGTCTCTCTCACAATGGCCCAGGCCACCTGGGTGCTGAGTAGGTATCCCAGCTGAGATCTAAAATTTAATGCAAATCCAGTCAGAATTCAGAATGGTTGAGGAAAGGAAGCTGACACAAATTTAAAATATAATCGCCAAGAACCAATGTAAGGGGAGAGAATGAAGACAAAAAAAAAAGAGTATTTACTTGATAACATATAAAAAACTATTATAAAGAGTTACAGAGTTGTCCAGGATGGAATAAGAGCCAGCCTTCAGGCAATTTCTCAAACACAGTGATTCTACACCCTAACTGTGGTATGTAACATTTCTGAAGTGAACTCATAAAACTTTATCTGACAGCTAAGATGCCTTCATCTCTAAGTAACAGAACCCTAAAACCTAACTACCTTAAACAAAAACAATCATCTCCTGTGGCAGACACACCTAAAGTGAGCTCTGAAGAGTCGCGCCCTTGTACAATTCCTTCCACTCGAATGTGGAACTGTGCCTTGCTTCCAACCAGCAGAACATGGCGGTGATGGGCTGTCACTGCTGTGACTGTTACAGGCTTGCTCTTAGCCAACCAGAGTGATTCTCCTAGAGACCCTGAAGAAGCAACGGAGCTGCGACTGGCCTCTAGGATATGAAGGTGGTCTCCAGCCTCCAGCCAGCAATACAAGAGACCTTGATCCCACAGTCTCAAGGAAATGAATTCTGCCAACAACCCAAGGGAGCCTGGAAGTGGATTCTTAGCTGGTTGAACCTCAGGTAAGAATGTAGCCTGGATGACATCTTGATTTCAGCCTTGGGAGACCCTGAGCAGAGGACACAGCCAAATCGTGTGTGGGCTCCTGATCCACACAAACTGATATCATAAAGGTGTGAAGTTTTGAGCAGCTAAACAGGGAACTTCTGACACAGCAAAAGAAAGCAAACACACTACAGAGCAGCTCCAGGTTTGGCTAATTCAGCGGCCCTGTCATGTCACCACTCCCATAGTCTCTTGCCTTCCTTCTGCTCTGCCGTTCTTGGGCTTTACGTCTCAGGGCTGCAATAAGCAACCTGGTGACATGTCAACAAGCAGCCATGTCAGCAGAACCACCTTTTCCTCCCTTTTTATTTGAGAAAACTTTTCCCAGAAATGCCACAAAGTGATTCTCCCAATGTCTCATTAGGAAGAGCGGGATCACATATCAAAAAAAATCAATGAAAAGATTAAGCTATGCCAACCATGAAGAGTTCAATCAAGATAAATCCCTGAATAAACCCCTATCAAGACTGTCAAAAAGTTGGAGACGGCTCTTGGGTAGCCAAACAACAGCCTGTTACAGCCTTCTACCAACTTACTAATTTTTTAAGTTATGATAATCACCGTCATGAAAAAGTTTACATATTGCTTACTACATGCAAGACAATATTCTAAGCACTTTCTTTACCTTAACTAACTTACCCCTTACCATTTGATGCAGGTTATAACCCCTTCTTGAATATAAGAAACCAAGGCCCAGAGAGGTTAAGGTCCAAGGTTAAGTGGTGGAGACCGCATTTGTCATTTGTCCCCAATAGGAAAAAATTAGCAAGTGCCGCAGGATAATGTCTCTACTGAGGAATCCGAAAACGAAGACACCAACTCTTTTTCTCTATTTGGGATCAGACAGCTGGGGAGACTTGCTGATCTCATACACCACCTGATGCCTTCTGTTCTGATATGGAAGAACCAGTTATTCTTTCTAATATAAGAGCATATTTAACAGAACTTTTACCCCCAAAATACTCAAATACGATTTCCAAATGATAGAAAGTGGAAAGGCCTTATTATAATAACTGGGACAAATTATTCATAGCCTTCAAGTCCTATGTTAAAAGATTTTACTGACAGAGAAGCTAAATGGTAGCTATGAATATTTTCCAAAAAGCAAAATGCTCTTCTCAACCTAAATGTAACCATCTTCTCCTCTGTGTAAAAAGAAAACAGAATAGGCCCGTAGCTGTTACTTCAATCACAGGTAAGTCATAAGTAATGTAACAAGCTGAATACAGTTTTGATCAAATGTATGCTTATCAATATAATAAACTAATTATAGGATAAAAAAGGAAACTATACTAATAAGTTAGATGTAAGTAATAATAATCACGCTTCTAATTTTTAGTTTTTATATAAGAAAAAAGTATGTTATATTGCTCTTACAGAAGTCATAGATTAATTAACAGAAATATTTTCAGTAAAGTTTTGCAAATATTCAAGGTTAAGTTTGAATCTCTAATAATCCTATAAATACCCTCCTTTGTTTTTGACTCACCTGTAGTTCACCACCCAAAGCTCACCACCTGTAGTTTATCACCCATGGTTAAAATAAAAAGTAGAGTATGATTTGATTGAATGTATCCTAAATCAAAAGTTCTATAAATACTCTGTAACTGAGATAGGAGGGAACCCTCTGACCTCACATCCAGCTGTCTGGAGGAGGCAGGAGTTCCCAGGTTTGGTAATGTATCAATTTATTTTACACTGTAAACTTGTTTCTTTAACCTTATGTGCTCCTTTAGTAAAAATATGTTAAGTTTAATTCTTGTCTTGAGTGCTCTTTACCTTTAAACTACTGTCTGTCCCTATATCCTATTTAAGTGGGAGGTTATTTGATGAAGCCCAAACCAACCGAATCACTACCTGATAAAGCTCAGGCGTTTTCTAACTGGGTTCACAGGTTTGAGGTGTTAAAGAGACGAAACCCTGACACAGGGTACCCACATGTCACACTGTTCTAGTTTGCTAATGCTACAGAATGCAAAACACCAGAGATGGATAGGCTTTTATAAAACGGGGGTTTATTTTGCTACACAGTTACAGTCTTAAGGCCACAAAGCATCCAAAGTAACACACCAGCAATCGGGTACCTTCACTGGAGGATGGCCAATGGCGTCTGAAAAACCTCTGCTAGCTACGAAGGCACGTGGCTGGCATCTGCTCCAAAGTTCAGGTTTCAAAATGGCTTTCTCCCAGGACGTTCCTCTCTAGCAAGCTCGCTCCTCTTCAAAACGTCACTCACAGCTGCACTGAGTTCCATCTCTGAGTCAGCGTATTTATATGGCTCCACTGATCAAGGCCCACCCTGAATGGGTGGGGCCACACCTCCATGGGAGTATCCCACCAGAGTCACCACCCACAGCTGGGTGGGGCACATCTCCATGCAAACAACCTAATTCAAACGTTCCAACTTAATCCCCACTATTCTGTCTGCCCCACAAGATTGCATCAAAGCATATGGCTTTTTCTGGGGGACATAATACATTCAAACCGGCACATTCTACCCCCTGAACCCCAGAAAAACATATTCTTTCCAAATACAAAATACATTCATCCCACAATACCACAGAAACTTAAATCATTTCAGTAACAATAGTTAAGTACAAGATCCCATCAAAATCAAATATAGGCATGGTCAGTCCTAAGGCATACTATTCCTTTAGCTTTGGATCTGTGGACTTAGAACAAGTTATTTGCTCCCAATATACAAAGGAGGGACATTCATAGGATAAACATTCCCATTGCCATAAGGAGAAACAGTAAGGAAAACAGGGTTAACAGGACCAAAACAGTTCTTAAAACCTACAGGACAAACTCCATTAGATTTCAAAGTCCGAGAGTCATTTACAGAACAATGTTGCATCCTTGGGGCTTGAGAGAGTGGAAGCCTAACCCTTCCTAAGGGCCTTTTTAGCAGCCCTTTCCTCTCCAAACGCTTAGGTGAGTGCTCCAACATAGTCACACATTGGGGAGACCACCTTCTCGGCCCCACCCTCCTCAAACATCGGGGCAGCTCTCAGATTCCCTTCCATCTCTGGGGCACACGCTCAACCCCTTCAGAACAGTGGAGTGGCAGCCAGGCTCTCCCCAATTCCCTGGGAATGTGCTCCAACCTCTTTGGGACCTGAGGTGGCAAAACTCTTCCAGAGCATCGAGGCAGAAAGCCCGCCCTCGACCTCCAGGGCAAACTCACCCTTTCCATGCATGTGGGCTGCTCCGCTCTCCCAGCCCAAGACCTCCTGACTCCAGACCTCAACCTCCATGGCTCTGTCTTTGAAGAAATTTTTCCTTCAGTTTTTTCCTTGTCTGTCTCCTCCAGTCCAGACCAGCAATGGCTCTGTCTGTAAAGATCTCGCAAAAATTCTGTAGACTTTGCATGAAGCACACAGGGATCAAACCCATGAGACAATAGGACTTTCCACAAATCCTTTCTGGATAATTCCATCTCCAATCTTGGCTTGTACTGAAATGGTGGCTGGGTTCCATGTTTGGTTACATCCTCACGTTGGGCTGTAGCTTCTGGGATTCCACCCCATGGAGGCTCATAATTTTCAGCTTCTGGTCTCTTTGAACCCAAGAGTTCAGTTCTAAGTTTATCTCTTTCCGCTCGCATTTTACTATAAGCTGCAAGGAGAAGCCAGGTTACGTCCTCCACACGTGGTCTGGAGATCTCCTCAGCTAAGTATTCCAGGTTGTTGCTTCCAGATTCTTCCTTATCCATTTGAAAAGCCGTTCCAACATGTTTGGTATTTGCAAACACAGCAGCAAAAGCACCCCACTTCTCTGGTACCAAAATCTGTTCTAGTTTGCTAATGCTGCAGAATGCAAAACACCAGAGATGGATATGGCTTTTATAAAACGGGGGTTTATTTTGCTACACAGTTACAGTCTTAAGGCCACAAAGCATCCAAAGTAACACACCAGCAATCGGGTACCTTCACCGGAGGATGGCCAATGGCGTCCGGAAACCTCTGCTAGCTACGAAGGCACGTGGCTGGCATCTGCTCCAAGTTCAGGTTTCAAAATGGCTTTCTCCAGGACGTTCCTCTCTAGCAAGCTCGCTCCTCTTCAAAACGTCACTCACAGCTGCACTGAGTTCCATCTCTGAGTCAGCGTATTTATATGGCTCCACTGATCAAGGCCCACCCTGAATGGGTGGGGCCACACCTCCATGGGAGTATCCCACCAGAGTCACCACCACAGCTGGGTGGGGCCAATCTCCATGCAAACAACCTAATTCCAAACGTTCCAATTAATCCCCACTATTCTGTCTGCCCCCACAAGATTGCATCAAAGCATATGGCTTTTTCTGGGGGACATAATACATTCAAACCGGCACACCACACCATCATTCTAAAGGCAGATGCAGATCCCTTAGTAACACAGTATTGGGTGCTCCATTAAAACATACAAGGAAGGAAAGGAGGGGAAATTTTCTTTTCAAGGACTTTTTTCATTTAGTAGAATGAGATGGGCACCATTGTTCATAGTGTTTAAATTAATCAGGCTAAGCTGTTAAACAATTAGGTGCCCCAATTTTGCATTTTAATGCACATAACATTTTTAATAGCCTCCCTTCACTGGCTGACTTTGTATTCACTTCAAGTTTTAGAAAACATTATCTTCTTTACAGAACAGGCAGTCAAAAATTTTACACATACTAGAAAAATATGCTGTAAAGTGCTTTATCCTTATTAGCCAAGACAGAAAAAGGCATTTAATGTGAGAAATCCTAACGTAAATCACAATATTTATTAAGCTAAGATACATATTCCCTACCCATAGTTACGCTGGGTTCCATTAAGCAAAATTTCTAACGTAACATGTTCATACCTGAGTTGAATTTTCTTGAACTTAAAAAATATGTATATTTACAGGGAAATAGGTCTATAGCAGGATTTCTCAACCTTGGCAATACTGACATTTCGGGTTGGATGATTCTTTGTTGTGGAGAGCTGTCCTGTGCACTGTAGGACATTTAGCAGCATTCCTGGTTTCTATCCTTTAGATACTAGTAGCACCCCCCCCAGTTGTGACAACCAAAAATGCCTCCAGACCTTGCCAAATGTTCCCTGAAAACCAAAATCACCTCCTATACAGATTACTCACTTACAGTCAACTATTTTTATATACTGCTATATTTTCAATGAAAATTAACATCTCCATTTGAACATTTTCATCTACTTAAAGTGATAGCTTTCCCTTCATTACAAATTCCTGATATACAATAAAGCTGCAAATTTTGATGAAAACTTGATATATTAAAATATTTATAAGGCTTTTTTCATCTTTAGTTATCTAATGTTCAATGAGATGTCCCTACTAGATAGAGGCTGTGCTGGTTTGGAAGTATTATGTCCCCAAAATACCATGTTTTTGATGCAATCTGTGTGGGCAGATGTTATTAGTGTTGATTAGGTTGGAATCCTTTGATTGTTTTCCATGGAGATGTGACTCAATCAACTGAGTGAAACGTTGATTGGATAATTTCATGGAGACATGGACGCTGCCCATTCAGGGGGCTCTGAATTAAATCACTGGAGTCCTATAAAAAGGCTCAGACAGAAGGAGGTGCTGCAGCTTACAGAGATATTTTGGTGACAGCCTTTGAAAGGGCACGAGTTGCTCAGAGAAGCTAAGAGAGCACAAAACGCCCCAAAAGCAACATTTTGAAGAAACACATAGGAGCTGGGAGAGGAGCTGAACACAACCCAGGATCAGCAGATGCCCAGCCACGTGCCTATCCACCTAACAGAGTTTTTCTGGACGCCATTGGGCCATTCTTCAGTTAAAGTACCCAATTTTGCTGATGCCTTACTTTGGATACTTTACGGGCTTAAGACTGTAACTGTGTAACCAAATAACCCCCCTTTTATAAAGCCAATCAATTTCTGGTTGTTTTGCATTCTGGCAGCATTAGCAAACTGGAACAGAGGCTTTCCCACATTTGTTGTGGGATTTGTTTCTCCCCATGATTTATTTGACTTTTTCCATCGACTGATTTGGGGATGAAAGGTGACAATAAAATTTTCTCTCCTGTGTTAATTTTCTGATATACAAAGAGTGGTAACTTCCCGCAGAAGGCTTTCCACATTCACAAAGTGTATTACCTATAGCAGGCTGGATCTGTTGCAGAGATATCAAAACATGAAATGGCTCAACAGAGTATATATGTATTTTTCATTCACAGAAAGTCCAAATGGTGATTTGGGGGTAGAGGTGAGATCTCTGCTCTTCCCACTCAATTCATTCTGTCTTAAGTTATGGTTGTCATCTTCATCTACAGCTCCCAAGGTCAACCTGAGTTTAATCTCCACTTCAGTTCAGCAAGAGATGTGAAGCTCAGGGAGGACTATGCAGACGTGTTTTGCAGGCCATGCCTTGGAAATAATGAAACAACCACTTGTGCCCATGTCCACTGGTCAGAGCCCAAGTCACATGGGCCCACCCATACCAAATGTAGATGAGAAATGTAGGCTAACTGTGTGCCCACGAGAAAAAGAAAGTGGACATTGGTGAGCACATAGCCAGTCTCTGTAACATAGGGTTTCTCCCCTATGGGAGTTCTCTGATGTTTGCTGAGATGTGACTTCTGGCAGAAGGTTTTCCCACAGTCACTGCATTCATAGGGCTTCTCCCCTGTGTGAGTTCTCTGATGCACAGTGAGGGATGACTTCTCACAGAAGGTCTTCCCACATTCACTACATTCATAAGGCTTCTCCCCCGTGTGAGTTCTCTGAATCACAGTGAGCTTTGACTTCTGGTAGAAAGTCTTCCCACATTCACTACATTTGTAGGGTCTTTCCCCTGTGTGAGTTCTAAGGTGTACAGTGAGGTTTGGCTTCACACAGAAGGATTTTCCACACAAATTACATTTATAAGGTTTCTCTCTTGTGTGAGTTCTGCAATGTACAGTTAGGGCTGGCCTATGGCTGAAGGATTTCCCATATTCCTGACATTCATAGGGCTTCTCTCCTGTGGGAGTTCTCTGGTGTGCAGTGAGGGCTGACCTTTTATGGAAAGGTTTTACCACACTCATTGCATTCATGAGGCTTCTCCTCCTTGTGAGTTCTCTGATGTGCGGTGAGGGCTGACTTCTGGTAGAAAGTTTAGCCACATTCATTGCATCCATAGGGTTTCTCCCCTGTCTGGATTTTCTGATGAACGGTTAGGTCTGACTTATGGCAGAAGGATTTCTCACATTCATTACAGGCATAGGGTTTCTCCCCTGTATGTGTTCTCTGATGTACTGTAAGGGTTGATTTGCCAGTGAAGGCTTTCCCACATTTGATACATTTATACAGTTTCTCCCCTGTGTGTGCTTTTTGATGTTTAGTGAGGTTAGACTTTTTGCAGAAAGTTTTCCCCCATACATTACATTCAAAAGTTCTTTCTCCAGAATGAGTTCCCTGAAACTGAGTGAAATCATTCTCACTTTGATTACATTTATGGTGTTTTACCTCCACATGAGCTCTACAAGGATTAAATAGTGTTGTTTTATCACAAGAAGTTTTCCTATATTCCTTACATTTATACTGATTCTCTCCTACTTGTGTTATTTCTTGCACAATGAGAGCTGACTCATCACAGGTTTTTCCATATTCATTAGATTTACTGGGTTTCTTTTCCACATCACTTTTGCCTGTAAAGAATATTGCCTCCTTGTTGAAGGCCTTTCCTTGTCCACTATATTCAAAAGTCTGAATATTCTGATGATAAATAAACTGTTCATTCTGTCTGAGAGATTTCCCAAATAGATTAAGGTCATAAGGTTTCTCTCCAGCATGCATCCGATCAGGGTTAACAGGGAGAAGCAAGTTCTTACACACCTTAAAGTCTGTAGGTTTTATTCCTGAATAGTTTCCATTATTTATAATCAGTTTTGAAATATGGTTTGAACTCATTCCACAGGTTACTTTTCTTAAAGGAAATAAGGTTGTGCTCAAATTAAATGTTTTTCCTAATTCAACTTTCTCAGTTGTTTTGTTGTTGGTGATTACAACTTGCCAAAAACGTTTGCCTTGATTTTCCTGGCTCCTCTCAACCATGTCATCTATTTTCTGGATATCTAAAATGAGAAAAAAAACAATCATTTGGAAGCCTGTGAAAACAGTATGTTGCTCAGTTTGGGAAACTGAATGGAACACAGCTTTCATTGACTTCTATGGTGTTTTCCTGGACTGAAATCTCACTTTCTTTAAAACACTCAGAAGTCTGCAAAAACAGTTTGTTACTCAGTTTTGGAAACTGAGTGAAAAACAGCCTTCATTGACTTCTGCGGTGTTTTCCTGGGCTGAAATCTCACTTTAAAAAAAAAAAACAAAAAACACTCAGAATTCTGCAAAAACAGTATGTTGCTCAGTTTTGGAAACAGAATGAAATAGCTTTCATTGATTTCTATGGGCTAAATGTCATTAGTGTCTCTAATGAGCCATATCCAAGCATGTCTTACGGAATGGGATTTAGGTGTTTTTAAAGTTGACTTTCTGGTTTCAGCCAATCACACAACATGAAAACAATCCCAAGAGACTTTTTTTGCTTATTTGTTTTTTACCCTTAGACCAAGCAAAAATAGAAAAAAGGGAGAATAAACTAAAAATATCCACATGTGCAATTTTTTGAGCACTTTACAACAATGACCTTCAAAACAACAAATGGAAGACATCAAATTTATGGAAACGTGACTGATCCGGGGACAGGATATTTCAGACTTCCCAATCACCATGGTTGTGTGAGCCAATTCCTATAATAAATCTCATAATATTTACTGTCATATATATATATATATATATCTTGTCAGTTCTCTTTCACTGAAGAACCATGACTAATACAGCCATCTCCTTATTACATTGAAAATGGTATCCTATATATGTTTCTCATTCTCTCCATTGTTTTAGAATGATTCCACAAAGAGAAGGGGGAAATGCTGACTTTATACTCCACCTCAGAAACAGAAGTCTACCACCTCCTTGGTTCCTTTGGCCATGGGAAGACCATGATTTCTTAGTTCACCTCCTACCTCAGAGACTGCTGCTTTCCACACTCCTTTCCTGGAACTTCCTCAGCTTCGTGATGTCTGAATCTGTGCTGCCCCAAAGCTCGGCCCTTGGATGTCTTCTCTCTCTTAAAATCCCTAGCAGCCTCCCCTCATCGTATTAAAGTAATGATGTTCAAATTTGCAACTCCAATACTGAAGTCCACCCTTAACTCCAGATTTTATATCTAACTATACAGAACATACCAAATTTGGAGAATTGTCATTTTAAACTTAAGCTATCCCAAAGGAAATACTTAAAAATCCCTCTGATACTGCCCTCTCTAACCATGCTTCCTAAAACAACATGCCCCACTTTTCTTTCCCTCTTACCCTGGTAAAATGTTCTGCATGGTTCTTATCCTACAACTTAACATAGTACAAGTCTGTTCTTGTTTCTCTCTCAACAGAACATGAGCTCTACGAAAGGAGGGCGTCATTTGAGCAGCACATTATCTCCACAACCACAAAATGACCAACACCTAAAAGCTGCCCAATTATCATATGTTGAAAGTGTAGATGAATGTATGAATAAATGCTGGGGAGAAAACAGCCTATGACAACAGATGAAAGGTGGGCAACTGAGCATCTAGAGAAAGAGACTAAGAAAAAGGTCTAAGAAGAGGCTACTAGGGATTGGATTTGGGGTAAATATAATAAAATATTCAGGTAAAGAAGAAAGTGTGAGCTCTTATATGAAACCAATCTTGGGAGACTATATAATACATGTTTGATGCCAGCAGACTAGCTGTGATTCGGTATGGGGCCTGGGGGAACAAATTGCTAAAAAGGGTCTCAAAACTGAACGGTCCTCGGGATCTAATTTCCCCTACCGCCCCCCTGCACACACACACACACACCCAGTGCACATGGACAGACCTGGGAGGCTCTGGCTGGAGAGTTCTTCTAATGTCCAGGGCTCCTGTCCTTGCTCCAACTTGAAGACCACCGCAGGTTTAGGAATGCAATGCCCTGTTAGTGGGAAATAACACAGGATTTCTGCCAAAATGCTGCAATTTCAGGGCCTTTGAAGAATGACAACAGCACAGCTTCAGAAGCTTGTAATGAGGGGTAAACATGTTCATTAGAGAGGTGTAAACACATTCTTTCTGGTATAGAATCTCAAACCTAAATAGTATTAAACTTTTTAATGGTCTATATACTTATGAACTCCTGAGAGTTCCTGGGGAAGTTCTGCTCACCCAGGGACAGCAGGCTGCTGTAGTTCTCCAGCATCACATCCCTGCACAGGGTCCTCTGAGCAGGGTGTAGGAGCTGCCACTACTCCTGGGTGAAGCCCACAGCCACGTCCTCAAAAGACACCGACCCTGTAATGGCACATTCCTCCTTAATTCATCAGATGCTGGCTCACAAGGACAAGATGTGTGGGCACCCATTCTGTGTGTGTGTGTATGTAAGACTTTCATAAAATACTATGTACCTGCCTCTATACTCTGTATTAAGGGAGAAAGAGAAGTCATAGAAATATCCTGCCTCTCTAACAATTTATTAAATCCTAAAAATATTATTACTAAGTTTCTCTTATATGTCTAGAATTGTCCCCAGTGCTAGGAATAAAATGGTGAATAAAATTCTGCTCCTAAAGGAAGCTTACAGTCTGGTATGGACAGATAAATAGAAACACATACCTGAAAAAATGTGTTAGAGGAACTAAGTAGGAAACACGTTCAAGGTTTACAAAGGAGGGAAAAAAATAGTTCTATTTTGTATTATCAAGCTGAGCTTCAACGAAGAGCCAAAGACATTTATGCCTTCAAAAGGAATGTGTTCTCACGAATAGGAGGCAATAACTTAAGTTCATCCGTGGAGGCATGAAGGACATACAACAGGCTGATAGAGGCACAGGCCAGTGCCCAGCTGAGTGGGGTCTGGGCTGTGACGAGAGACAAGGGCAGTAAAGGTGTTCAAGGAACTGCTAATGCAGGAATTCTGCATTTATATATTTGACAATTTATCTCAACAATAACATTTTTTATGCACACACTTTTGTTATAAATTAAAATTATGTACACAGATCTTCTAATACTTCTCCACATTCCAACAGATTGCTTGTGTCCAGCCCAGGGTGAACATCCTCCACTGCAGAAACCACAGGGGTAAAAAGAATTGAGTCCCACTGTCGGATCTGCATGGGGATGCTCATTTTCTAGAAGGGGGTGGAGGGTGGCTGAAGGGAGAGTCGAAGGGGAAGAAACAAGGGAGACACTGAAGTAACAAAGTCTAAGAATGCAGAATAGGGAGCCAATCCTAACAAAAAATAAAGAAATATAAAAACGAAGGCAGCAGCAGAGCCTGGTCCTAATCTGCTGTGCACAGGGTGAACGGGGAGTTTTACGTCCAGGTGTCTGCATGGGCAGCTGGGTAGACACTGGAGTTGTAAACTGAAATTGGGAAAAAGGATGAAGAATATGACAGAGAAGTGAGATGGCTCTTGGGCTTGTCCTGTTGTATATCTGTGGTCCAATGTGTGGGGATGTCCAATTGGCAGCTGGATATATGATCCTAGAGCTCAGGAGAGGGCTCTAAGCTGAAGATAAAGACTTGGGAAGCATCAGCATTTCAGTGGTAGCTGAAGCAATCAGAGTGAATGAAATGGCTCAAAGAGAACCTAAAAGATTGAGAGGAGAAAAGTAGTAAGTACAGAATCTGAGGAAACACTAATAATATTTACTGACAGAGGAAGAAAAATAAACCATAATGACTGAGAAGGAATTTTCTGAGTTTATTCTAGCAGTAAAGGAAAGCTCAATATTAAAATGGGGAAACAGTGGATGATAAGGAGGTCCCATCACCATATTATTTAATGCTGTATGAGTGGTATTAGTGCACTGAGAAGAGACAAAAGTTAAAATGATAATTTGCATATAATTCACAACTAGAAAGTCCAAGAGAATCACCTAAAAACTACTTCAAATAGTAGGAAAATTCAGTAAATTAGCAGACTATAAAAAGAATAAATAAAACCAAGGGTCTGCATATGTATAAGAACTCTCATACTATGACAACAACAGTAGAAAGATATAATACCCAGCAATACATTTAACAAAACTGTACAAAACTGAATGAGACAAAAGAAACCCTGAAGGACACAAGAGCAAAACAAACAGAAAAACACACCATGTTTTGGAAAGACTCCATGTCAATTCTCCTTAACTCAGTAAACTAATATAACATTATGATAATGAAACATGTTCTTGGATATATGGACAAATTGATTCAAAAGTTCCTGTGGAAAATACAAGCAAATATTCAGGGGTGGCTGACTATATTTCTGTTCATCTGTATTCAGTGCCCCTTCTTGTGGGGCCTTTCTCTCCAGAGTGATTCTACATCCCCTTCCTGTTGCACTCACGTGACCAGATTTATAACCCCAGTTGTCTTTCTTTGGCCAATGACATACGAATGGAAGTGATGCACGTCCCTTCTACGCAGAAGCTCTAGAGGCCACAGCCAAGGCACCACGTTACCTTCTCCCTCTGTCACGAGGATCAACAATGTTAGAGAAAAAATGCTCCTCTCGCTGGGAACCCGAGTAAGCTGAAAGGAGCAAAACCAAAGCTGACCTATCATTATGGGACAGGTAATATGAGGAACATAAAAATCTTGTTGACTTAACTGGTAAATAAATAGGTACTGTAACAAAATAAACAGCATCAACCCTAACAACAGGCAGTGCAAGGAAACTGCAAGAATGGCAATCTATTTTATTCAGTGGCTAAATATTTTATGCTCGTGTTACTTACGATAACTTTAGTTTTATTCACACACATACAATCCAACTAAAGTGAACAATCAGTGGCTCTCAGTATAATCAGAGCTGTGCATTCATCGATAAATTTAAAGTCAAATATTATTATCTCATGGACTTAACTTTTAGGAACAGAGGTTGGAGAACAGAAAGTTAGTAGTACATCTCAGTTACTATTCACTGCATTTGATAAAATACTCTAGGGAATTGAGGAGCTCAGGGGAAAAGAAGCAAGTTTGCAAGTAGGAATAAAAAGAGAGTAAGGAGATACTAGAAATTTTGGATCTTGAAAGATTAGAAAACTTTCAAAGCTTTTCTAATTTTACCTTTTGCTGTCGAGGTTGAAAAAGTTGCCTCTTCCAATTCTTAGAGAAAAAAAATACTATGAAAAATGCTTTGAGAGTCAAAGACTGACTAAAAGTGAATTTCATGGCAAACAACCAATTAAGGGATGACCATCACAGCTGCTGTTAAAACCTAAGAATGGATTAAGTTGGTCCCCAGGAAACCCTTTCAGTTGCACAAAATGGCTCAGGGGAAAGAGACTAAGTTATGAGGTGGTCCTAAGGAAACAGTATAGACTAAAAACCCCAAAACAAAACACACACACCCCTAAAACTGCACATGTCAAAAATAATTAGAATTAGCTGCAATGATAAAGATATAAATTGGACTACCTTATGAGAGTTAAATTGTCCAAAACAAAACAAAACAAAAAAACAAACAAACAAAAAACCCACAACCTAAAAAAATGCTGGAAGTTTAAGCCTTAACAAGATTATTTGAGGCAAGGGGCAAAAAGCAGAGCTGCTGCCTAGCCCCTAAGAAGGCCTTCATCAAATGAAGCCAAAGAAGCTAACAGACAAGGAAGGACCTTCCAGAACACAGAGGCAGGGGCCATGGAGAGCAACGAGCTGGGAGCCACCTGGGAGCAGAACCCGGGCCTCGCCAAGGAAGGTTTCTCACCCCGACAGGCCCCTTGCAATATCTCCCCACGACTCCAGCAGGCCTCACCACCCTACCCGTGCTCTATCTTTGTTTATTGGGTATGGAGAAGGCAGATAACTTGGCTTCTTTTAGTTAACAGGTCTCTAGACCAAAAGGAATCATCTGGACATCAAACAGATCCCTGGCATCAATCAGAGATGCTGGACTTTGAGCACAAAGTAGACAAAATGGGACCTTAGGGTTGTCTCTCTGGGGAGGTGGTAAGCTTGAGATACACGTGGGAGAGGAGGAAATCCTATCGTGACCACTGCTCACCCATATTCAGTGTTCCTCCTTATGAGAGGCTTATACACACCCCACCTCCATAAAACTCAGACTAGGCCAGGTGACAAGGTGACCTGCGTCAAGCAAACGTCAGCATGTGATCTGTGTCACTTCTGAGCTTTGAGAGCTGGTATTTGGTTCACTGCATTCTACCGCCACAATGCCCAGCAGTGTTCCAGTAAAGCCTGCTCCATCGGCTGGGTCCTGAAGGAGAGAGGACATGAAGCAGTGCTTCAGCTCTGTCAGGAGCTGCAAGGAGCAAGTAGTGCCAGCAAAAAATACACCTTTCCCATGTAAGCCCTGCTGAGATTTTGGCTGCTGGTCACCATGGCATGACCTGGTTCACTGGGACTGATATCCTGGGAGACCCTGAAAGAGAGGAATAGTCACAGGACCAGTATAGTGAATATTTAAACCTACTGTAAAGTGTCAGCAATCAAAGTGAAGTCCTGACACGTTCATTACAAGAGAGAGAGAACAATGGAAAGATATAGAAATTGCAACCATAAACCCAAATACATGCAGAAATTTTGCATATGATAAAGGTAGTGCTGCAAATCCATGGGTGAGAGAATGGACTTTTAATAAATGGTATTGAAATAACTAGCTATCCAGAATAAAGTTAAAATAGATGCATACCTCACAGCAAACAGCAGGATAAATTCTAAGTGCACAAAAAAAAAAAAAAAAAAAAAAAATTAACTATGAGAGGAGACTGATTTCTTTCTAATTCTGGAGTAGGAAAGACATTGTAACTGAAACTCAAATCCAGACACCTTACAAGTAAATAACCAGAAATTTGAATCCATATATATCAAAGCGTCTTCTTAAAAAAAAATTCCAAATCAAAGTTAAAAAAAAAAAAAAAGACACTTCACAAATAGCTTGTCTTCCTAATAATAAGAAAAAGAAAAAAGAATCAGCAACCAAATAAATGATTAAAGGACATGGCAATTCAACCTCTACCTCAAAAAATCCAAAATCTCTAGAAATATGAAAAGATGCTCAAACACCAAAATAAGAGAAAAACAAATTAAAATTATACTGTAATACATTTTCCCTCCTAACAGATTTGAAAAAAAGTCCAAGTTTTTCAACAGCTCTTTCTGTGAGGCAATAAACAAACAAGCACTTTCATCCTAACAGCTCTGCCCTCCAAATATACCCCAAATCAGACTAGCCCTTGCCAACACTACTGCTATTCACCTTTCACCTACATTACTGCAGTATTTTCCTACTTAGTTTCTGCTTTTGAACTTTCCCCTGGGAGAGATTCCAAGGAATGGAAAAACCAGCAGAGCGTACACCAGTCACATGGAGCAGGAATGACACAACTAGTGACATGAGGGACCTCAAGCCACTTTGTAAATCCAGCCCAGCAAAACGATGTAACAGTTATATACAAATATGCATGGAGAGAGCCCCCAAATACATGAAGCTAAAATTGATAATGAAGAAAGAAACAGACAGTTCTATAATAATAGTTGGGGACTTCAATACACCATTTTCAGTAAGTGATAGAACATCTAAACAGAAGACCAATAAGGAAACAGAGGATCGGATTAACACTATTAGCCAATTAGACCTAATGTCAGTTACAGACACTCTACCCCAGCTGAACATTCCTCTCAGTGCACATGGATCATTTTCTGGGATGGACTATCCAATCTGAGGAGCAGAAAGCACAAACATGAAGAAAAGTGAACAGGACCTAAGAGACCTGTAGGAAACCATCAGGCAACCCAATACATGCAATATGGGAATAACAGAAGGAGAATAAAGAGATAAAGAGGCAGAATAAATATTCAAGAAATAATAGTTGAAAATTCCCAAATTTAATGAAGGATACAATCACAATGAACCTCAAACAGGAAAAACTCAAAGAGATCCACAAGAAACATTATAATCAAATTATCGAATGCCAAAGAAAAAGACAGAATCCTGAAAGCCATAAGAGAGAAACAATACATCACATACAAAGGAGCCTCAATTAGATTAAGTACCAATTTCTCATCAGAAACCATGGGACCCAAAAGGCAATGGGATGACATAAAATGCTAAAGTTGCCAACCAAGGGTTCTATACCTAGCAAAACTCTTTTAAAAAAAGGGGTAGATTACAGAAATGGAAAAACTAACCATCAAATTGATATTGAAGGGCAAGGGGCCCAAATGGCCAAGAGGATTCACACTTCCCAATTTTAAACTTACTACAAAACTATAGTAGACAAAACAGTGTATTCACACAAGGACATGCACATAGACCAATGGAATAGAATTGAGAGTTCAGAAATAAACTCACATTTAGCCAATTGCTTTTTGAGAAGGGTGTCAAGTCCACTTAATGCGGAAAGAATAGTCTATTAATAAATTGTGCTGGGACAACTGGACAATGTTTGATAAATGCTACCTGTGTTTAACTATTATTCCAATCTACAGATGAGGAAAACTGTGTGTGCGTGTGTGTGTGTGAATCTCTTAGAACGGCTTTATTCACAGTGGACACTCAGTGTCAGGTATCCGCAGCCCACTGATGAGCAGACTGAGGTCCTTTAATCTTGCACCACTTGCACCCAGGTTCCACTAACCAAGGACCAGTGTGCAGAAACACTAATTCAGCCCCCAGGCATGGCCAGGAGGAAGCCCTAGAAGGGGCTGGGTGGGCGCTGCCCTCTGATCCCTATCCCTCTCCTAGCCCCGTCAGCCATCTCCACTTTGGAGCTCCGCCTGCTCCAACCTCTTAGGCAATATGAAGGAGGACATTGCTCCACAACCCATGTACTATGCGCCACTGCCCAGAAGCCTGACCCCAGAAGGCTCTTCCCTGGGCCTCCAGAGGGAAGCTCGTGGGGGTTGAGTGGGGGGCCAAAAGCCATCGGTTCCTACCACTTCTCTCCAGACCCCAGCACGGGGGTGCCCGAGGACCCGTGACTGGGCACTGAGGGGGGCACCTTTGAGGGCCTGCTAATGGGGGGGGGGGTGCATGCATGGCAGGGTAAGCATGCACCAGTGAACGTGCTGGACGCCCAGGCTGAGGGCTCCAGATGGGTCAGTGTCCCGCGAGGGGAAGGTCGGGCCCGCCAGGGTGTTCCTTCAACCCTCGCACTCTCCTCCTCTTCTCCTGACCCCTCCCGAGAGGCAGCGCCATCAGTGTTGATACAGTGAGACGGGCACATTCTGGGCGGCATGGTCCCAGAAGAGCACTCGATTCATCTGAGTGATGGCTGAAGTTCAGAATTTTCTCCCATGATGCGAGGATATCTCCCACAAGATGGAATATTGGCAGAGTCTCAAGCGCATCCGAGCTCTGCACATGCGCATTAGCTGCAATACATGCGATGGAAAACGGAAGCTGACAGGCAGGCTCCACACATGCGCAAGACACTTACTCTCAACTGGCCAATCGCAAGCTTGGAAGGCCGCTCGCGGCCCTGGGCTCTAAAACGCACTTTCAGGACTCCGGGCACACATGCGCACCAGTGGCCAGGCAGAGGCGCCAGGGGTCTCCTCTTGCGCAGGACCGGAACCAGTGCCCTTCATTCCTGAGGTAACACCAGTGCGGAGGTGCACTGCACAGGCGTGGTGTGAAGCGTCCCGCCCCCTCAAGGTGTGGTCCAATCATCAGCCGAGGCGCGAAAGGCGCGGCACCAGCGAACAGGACGGAAATGGCGGGAAGGTCCGGGCCTTCGGGCACGGAGCCGACGGGATCCGTGGACGGGGCGGAGCAGGCTGGAGGTAGTGGTGTGAAGTTCGGCCAGGTTCTCCTTGGTAACTGGGCTTCAGAAGAGATATGGGGTGCTGGGTCTGAGCTGGCCCCGGGGCGTAGGGTGCCGGCGGAGGGGGCGCGAGGCGTCTCCCTCTTGCTCAAGATCCAGGGGCCATTTATGGGAAACTGAAGCTGTTCGACAAAGAGGAGGGAACAATTACCCACGTACACACCACATAGATTTGACTCACTTAACTT